>NW_026285188.1:0-12824 GCF_023373465.1 Oncorhynchus keta | reverse complement strand
CCAGACAAGGCAGAAGGGGTCAGGAACACCATTTGGGACTGGGCCAGGGACCAGACATGGCAGAAGGGATCAGGAACACCATTTGGGACTGGGCCAGGGAAACCAGACATGGCAGAAGGGATCAGGAACACCATTTGGGACTGGGCCAGGGGACCAGACATGGCAGAAGGGGTCAGGAACACCATTTGGGACTGGGCCAGGGGACCAGACATGGCAGAAGGGATCAGGAACACCATTTGGGACTGGGCCAGGGGACCAGACATGGCAGAAGGGATCAGAACACCATTTGGGACTGGGCCAGGGGAACCAGACATGGCAGAAGGGATCAGGAACACCATTTGGGACTGGGCCAGGGGAACCAGACATGGCAGAAGGGATCAGGAACACCATTTGGGACTGGGCCAGGGGACCAGACATGGCAGAAGGGATCAGGAACACCATTTGGGACTGGGCCAGGGAACCAGACATGGCAGAAGGGATCAGGAACACCATTTGGGACTGGGCCAGGGGACCAGACATGGCAGAAGGGATCAGGAACACCATTTGGGACTGGGCCAGGGGACCAGACATGGCAGAAGGGATCAGGAACACCATTTGGGACTGGGCCAGGGGACCAGACATGGCAGAAGGGATCAGGAACACCATTTGGGACTGGGCCAGGGGACCAGACATGGCAGAAGGGATCAGGAACACCATTTGGGACTGGGCCAGGGGACCAGACATGGCAGAAGGGGTCAGGAACACCATTTGGGACTGGGCCAGGGGAACCAGACATGGCAGAAGGGATCAGGAACACCATTTGGGACTGGGCCAGGGGAACCAGACATGGCAGAAGGGATCAGGAACACCATTTGGGACTGGGCCAGGGGAACCAGACATGGCAGAAGGGGTCAGGAACACCATTTGGGACTGGGCCAGGGGACCAGACATGGCAGAAGGGATCAGGAACACCATTTGGGACTGGGCCAGGGGACCAGACATGGCAGAAGGGATCAGGAACACCATTTGGGACTGGGGCCAGTGGGAATCAGACATGGGCGGTGAAGGATCAGTATTTGGGATCAAATAGACCAGACATGGCAGAAGGGATCAGAACACCATTTGGGACTCCTGGGGCCAGGGACCAGACATGGCAGAAGGGGATCAGGAACACCATTTGGGACTGGGCCAGGGACCAGACATGGCAGAAGGGACTAGGAACATCATTTGGGACTGGGCCAGGGGACCAGACATGGCAGAAGGGATCAGAACACCATTTGGGACTGGGCCAGGGGACCAGACATGGCAGAAGGGATCAGGAACACCATTTGGGACTGGGCCAGGGACCAGACATGGCAGAAGGGGTCAGGAACACCATTTGGGACTGGGCCAGGGACCAGACATGGCAGAAGGGGTCAGACACCATTTGGGACAGGGGACCAGACATGGCAGGCTGGATCAGGAACACCATTTGGGACTGGAGGGACCAGACATGGGAAGGGTCAGGAACACCATTTGGGACTGGCAGGGACCAGACATGGCAGAAGGGGTCAGAACACCATTTGGGACTGGGCCAGGGACCAGACATGGCAGAAGGGATCAGGAACACCATTTGGGACTGGGCCAGGGGAAGGGATCAGGAACACCATTTGGGACTGGGCCAGGGGACCAGACATGGCAGAGAAGGATTTGGGACAGGAACCAGACATGGCATCAGGAACACCATTTGGGACTGGGCCAGGGGACCAGACATGGCAGAAGGGATCAGGAACACCATTTGGGACTGGGCCAGGGGACTGCCAGACATGGCAGAAGGGATCAGGAACACCATTTGGGACTGGGCCAGGGGACCAGACATGGCAGAAGGGATCAGGAACACCATTTGGGACTGGGCCAGGGGACCAGACATGGCAGAAGGGATCAGGAACACCATTTGGGACTGGGCCAGGGGACCAGACATGGCAGAAGGGATCAGGAACACCATTTGGGACTGGGCCAGGGGACCAGACATGGCAGAAGGGATCAGGAACACCATTTGGGACTGGGCCAGGGGACCAGACATGGCAGAAGGGATCAGGAACACCATTTGGGACTGGGCCAGGGGAACCAGACATGGCAGAAGGGGTCAGGAACAGGCTCTTCCACAATAATATATAATATATGCCATTTAGCTGACGCTTTTATCCAAAGCGACTTACAGTCATGTGTGCATACATTCTACGTATGGGTGGTCCCGGGAATCGCCCACTACCCTGGCGTTACAAGCGCCATGCTCTACCAACTGAGCCACAGAAGGACCACAACACCAAGACTGTCACACACACAGTTAAGGAGCACTGCTGCTGTCATGAAGCCTGCGGGATGGCACAGGCTGTACCCACCCCCTCCACCCAACACAAACACACCAAATAATGCTGCGGAGCAGGTACTGCCCAGGGAAAGGAGGTAAAGGGCATCCGTCTAGACATGGTGATGTGACAACACCAGAGAGACGGAGGAGACCAGTCAGTCAGCTACAGATAACAATCTTTTCTTTAAGAGCCAACTGCTGAGCTGTTTCTAATGACAACTACTGCCAAGCTGTTTCTAATGACAACTACTGCCGAGCTGTTTCTAATGACAACTTTCTGCCGAGCTGTTTCTAATGACTACTACTGCCGAGCTGTTTCTAATGACAACTACTGCCGAGCTGTGTCTAATGACAACTACTGCCGAGCTGTTTCTAATGACAACTACTGCCGAGCTGTGTCTAATGACAACTACTGCCGAGCTGTTTCTAATGACTACTACTGCCGAGCTGTGTCTAATGACAACTACTGCCGAGCTGTGTCTAATGACAACTACTGCCGAGCTGTTTCTAATGACAACTACTGCCGAGCTGTGTGTCTAATGACAACTACTGCCGAGCTGTGTCTAATGACAACTACTGCCGAAGGCTGTGTCTAATGACAACTACTGCCGAGCTGTGTCTATTGACAACTACTGCCGGAGCTGTCTAATGACAACTACTGCCGAGCTGTTTCTAATGCCAACTACTGCCAAGCTGTGTCTAATGACAACTACTGCCAAGCTGTGTCTAATGACAACTACTGCCGAGCTGTGTCTATTGACAACTACTGCCGAGCTGTGTCTAATGACAACTACTGCCGAGCTGTGTCTAATGACAACTACTGCCGAAACTGTGTCTAATGACAACTACTGCCGAGCTGTGTCTAATGACAACTACTGCCGAGCTGTTTCTAATGCCAACTACTGCCAAGCTGTTTCTAATGACAACTACTGCCAAGCTGTTTCTAATGACAACTACTGCCAAGCTGTTTCTAATGACAACTACTGCCAAGCTGTTTCTGTAATGCCAACTACTCAAGCTGTTTCTAATGACAACTACTGCCAAGCTGTGTCTAATGACAACTACTGCCGAGCTGTTTCTAATGACAACTACTGCCAAGCTGTTTCTAATGACAACTACTGCCGTGTTTCTAATGACAATACTGCCAAGCTGTTTCTAATGACAACTACTGCCAGCTGTTTCTAATGACAACTACTGCCGAGCTGTTTCTAATGACAACTACTTCGCTGTTTCTAATGACAACTACGTATTGTTTCTAATGACAACTACTGCCGAAGCTGTTTTATGACCACGTATTGACAACTACTGCCAGCTGTTTTCTATAACTACTGTATTGACTGTTTCAATGACAACTACTGTCGAAGCTGTTTCTAATGACAATACTGACCAAGCTGTTTCTATGTTTTACTGCCGAGCTGTTTCTAAATGACAACTACTGCCGAGCTGTTTCTAATGACAACTACTGCCAAGCTGTTTCTAATGACAACTACTGCCAAGCGTTTCTAATGACAACTACTGTATGTTTCTAATGACAACTACTGCCGAGCTGTTTTGACAACTACTGCCAAGCTGTTTCTAATGACAACTACTGCCGAGCTGTGTCTAATGACAACTACTGCCGAGCTGTTTCTAATGACAACTACTGCCGAGCTGTTTTAATGACAACTACTGCCGAGCTGTTTCAATGACCAGGGTGTGTTTTTATAACGTATTGACCAAGCTGTGTTTATGACAAGGTACTGACCAGGGTCGTGTTTATACTACTGCCAGGCTGTTTCTAATGACAACTATTGACAGGGGTCGTGTTTTATACTGACTATTGACCAGGGTCGTGTTTTATACTGACTACTGACCAGGTTTCTAATGACAACTACTGTGTTTCTACTGGGTAACCAGGGCTGTTTATACAACTACTGACCAGGGCTGTTTTATACAACTATTGACCAGGGGTCTGTTTTTAATACAGCTATTGACCGAGGGCCGTGTTTTATACTGGTATTGACAGGGCTGTTTCTAATGACAACTACTGCCAAGCTGTTTCTATACAACTATTGACAGGGTGTGTTTAATGACAATTGACAGGGCCAGCTGTTTACTAATGACAACTATACTAGGTATTGACAGCTGTTTTATACAGGGGCCAAGCTGTTTACCGGTATTGACAGGGGTCTACTGTAAGCTGACAGGGTGTTTTATACACGTGTATTGACAGGGGTCGAGTTTCTACTGACAACTACTGGGGTCTGTTTCTATACCGCTGACAACTAGGATCGTGTTTCATACTGGTATTGACGAGCTGTTTCTAATGACAACGTATTGACCAGCTGTTTTTATACCCCATTGACAGGGGTTTTATACTGACAATTGACTGCCAAGGTCGTGTTTTTAATGACAGGGCTACTGCCAACCGTGTATTGACAGGGGTCGTGTTTCATACCAGGTATTGACAGGGCCGTGTTTATACCAGGTATTGACAGGGGGTGTTTTTATATCATACCAGGGGTCATGTATTGACCAGGGGTCGTGTTTTTATACTGCGATTGACCAGGGTCGTGTATTGACCAGGGGTCGTGTTTTATATTGACAGGGGTCGTGTATTGACCAGGGGTCGTGTTTTATACCAGGTATTGACAGGGTTTTTATACTGCGTATTGACCAGGGGCCGTGTTTATTATACTGTATTGACCAGAGTATTGACAGGGGTCGTGTTTTATACTAAGAGTATTGACGGGTATTGACCAGGGGCCGTGTTTTATACCAGGTATTGACCAGGGGCCGTGTTTTATACCAGGTTTTGTAGGGGTGGGTATTGACAGGTATTGACAGGGGTCGTTTTATACGACAGGGGTCGTATTGACCAGGGATTGACCAGGGGTCGTTTTATACCGCGTATTGACCAGGGATCGCGTGTTTTTACCGCGTATGCCAGGAGCGTTTTGACCAGGACTGGGATCGTGTTTTATATACTATGATTGACCAGGGATATTGACGTAGGGGGTCGTGTTTTATACCGTGTATTGACATGATCTCGTGGGTCGTTTTATACCGCGCATTGACAGGGGTCGTAATGACCGGGTATTGACAGGGGTCGTGTTTATACTGACTAGGTATTGACAGGTGGGCTGACAGGGGTCGTGTTTCATACTGGGTATTGACAGGGGTCGGTTTTTATACCAGGTACTGGGGTCGTATTGACAGGGGTCGTGTTTTTATACTGGTTATTTATGTACTGTGTATTGACCAGGGGTCGTGTTTTATACTGACCAGGGATCGGTATTGACCAGATTGACGGATCGTTTTATACTGCGTATTGACAGGGGTCTGTTTTTATACTGCCCGTGTTGACAGGGATCGTTTTATACTAATGACCAGGGGTCGTGTTTTATACCAGGTATTGACCAGGGATCGTGTTTTATACTGCGTATTGACCAGGGGTCGTGTTTTATACCGCGTATTGACCAGGGGTCGTGTTTTATACCGCGTATTGACCAGGGATCGTGTTTTATACTGCGTATTGACCAGGGATCGTGTTTTATACCGCGTATTGACCAGGGGTCGTGTTTTATACCGCGTATTGACAGGGGTCGTGTTTTATACCAGGTATTGACCAGGGATCGTGTTTTATACTGGGTATTGACAGGGGTCGTGTTTTATACCGTGTATTGACAGGGGTCGTGTTTTATACCGCGTAATGACCAGGGGTCGTGTTTTATACTGCGTATTGACCAGGGATCGTGTTTTATACTGCGTATTGACCAGGGGTCGTGTTTTATACCGCGTATTGACCAGGGATCGTGTTTTATACCGCGTATTGACCAGGGATCGTGTTTTTATACCACGTAATGACAGGGCCGTGTTTTATACCGTATTGACCAGGGGTCGTGTTTTATACCAGCGTATTGACCAGGGATCGCGTGTTTTATACCGCGTATTGACCAGGGGCCGTGTTTTATACGCTGCATTGACCAGGGGTCGTGTTTATACCAGGGGTTGATACCAGACAGGGTCGCGTTTTTATACCGCGTATTGACAGGGCCGTGTTTATACCGCGTATTGACCAGGGGTCGTGTTTTATACCGCGTATTGACAGGGGTCGTGTTTTTATACCGCGTATTGACAGGGGTCGTGTTTTATACCGCGTATTGACCAGGGGTCGTGTTTTTATACCGCGTATTGACCAGGGGTCGTGTTTATACCGCGTATTGACCAGGGGTCGCGTTTTTATACTGGGTGACAGGGGTCGTGTTTTATACTGGGTATTGACAGGGGTATTGTTTTTATGCAGGTATTGACCAGGGTCGACTGTTTTTATACAGCGTGACCAGGGTCGTGTTTTTATACCGCGCGTATTGACAGGGGGTGCGTGTTTTATACCGGTATTGACCAGGGTCGTGTTTTTCGTAGTAGTAGTCATTAGAAACAACTTCGGCAGTAGTTGTCATTAGAAACAGCTTCGACGTAGTTGTCATTAGAAACAGCTTGGCAGTAGTTGTCATTAGAAACAGCTCAGCAGTTGGCTCTTAAAGAAAAGATTGTTATCTGTGACTGACTGACTGGTCTCCTCCGTCTCTCTGGTGTTGTCACATCACCATGTCTAGACGGATGCCCTTTACCCTCCTTTCCCTGGGCAGTACCCTGCTCCAGCATTATTTGGTGTGTTTGTGTTGGGTGGAGGGGTGTGGGTACAGCCTGTGTGCCATCCCGAGCTTCATGACAGCAACAGTGCTACTCTTAACTGTGTGTGTGACAGTCTTGGTGTTGTGGTCCTTCTGTGGCTCAGTTGGTAGAGCATAAAACTATAACGCCAGGGTAGTGGGTTCGATTCGGGACCACCCATCGTAGAATGTATGCACACATGACTGTAAAAATCGCTTTGGATAAAAGCGTCAGCTAATGCATATATTATATATTGTTGTGGAAGAGCCTGTTCCTGACCCCTTCTGCCATGTCTGGTCCCTGGCCCAGTCCCAAATGGTGTTCTGATCCCTTCTGCCATGTCTGGTCCCCTGGCCCAGTCCCAAATGGTGTTCTGACCCCTTCTGCCATGTCTGGTCCACTGGCCCAGTCCCAAATGGTGTTCTGACCCCTTCTGCCATGTCTGGTCCCTGGCCCAGTCCCAAATGGTGTTCCTTCGTGTTTTTGTGTCTAATGACAACTACTGCCAAGCTGTGTCTAATGACAACTACTGCCAAGCTGTGTCTAATGACAACTACTGCCAAAGCTGTGTCTAATGACAACTACTGCCCGGCAGGCTGTGTCTAATGACAACTACTGCCGAGCTGTTTCTAATGACAACTACTGCCGAGCTGTTTCTAATGACAACTACTGCCGAGCTGTTTCTAATGACAATACTGCCGGAGCTGTTTCTAACAACTACTGCCGAGCTGTTTCTAATGACAACTACTGCCGACTGTTCCTAATGACAACTACTGCCGAGCTGTTTCTAATGACAACTACTGCCGAGCTGTTTCTAATGACAACTACTGCCAAGCTGTTTCTAATGACAACTACTGCCAAGCTGTTTCTAATGACAACTACTGCCAAGCTGTTTCTAATGACAACTACTGCCAAGCTGTGTCTAATGACAACTACTGCCAAGCTGTTTCTAATGTAAAGCTGTTTCTAATGACAACTACTGCCAAGCTGTTTCTAATGACAACTACTGCCGAGCTGTGTCTAATGACAACTACTGCCGAGCTGTTTCTAATGACAACTACTGCCGACTGTTTCTAATGACAACTACTGCCGAGGCTGTTTCTAATGACAACTACTGCCGAGCTGTTTCTAATGACAACTACTGCCCGACTGTTTCTAATGACAACTACTGCCAAGCTGTTTCTAATGACAACTACTGCCAAGCTGTTTCAATGACAACTACTGCCAAGCTGTTTCTAATGACAACTACTGCCAAGCTGTTTCTAATGACAACTACTGCCGAGCTGTTTCTAATGACAACTACTGCCAAGCTGTTTCTAATGACAACTACTGCCAAGCTGTTTCTAATGACAACTACCACCAAGCTGCGTCTAATGACAACTACTGCCGAGCTGTTTCTAATGACAACTACTGCCAAGCTGTGTCTAATGACAACTACTGCCGAGCTGTTTCCTAATGACAACTACTGCCAAGCTGTTTCTAAATGACAACTACTGCCAAGCTGCGTCTAATGACAACTACTGCCAAGCTGTTTCTAATGACAACTACTGCCAAGCTGTTTCTAATGACAACTACTGCCAAGCTGTTTCTAATGACAACTACTGCCAAGCTGTTTCTAATGACAACTACTGCCAAGCTGTGTCTAATGACAACTACTGCCAGCTGTTTTTAATGACAACTACTGCCGAGCTGTGTCTAATGACAACTACTGCCGAGCTGTTTCTAATGACAACTACTGCCGAGCTGTTTCTAATGACAACTACTGCCGAGCTGTTTCTAATGACAACTACTGCCGAGCTGTTTCTAATGACAACTACTGCCGAGCTGTGTCTAATGCCAACTACTGCCGAGCTGTGTCTAATGCCAACTACTGCCAAGCTGTTTCTAATGACAACTACTGCCGAGCTGTTTCTAATGACAACTACTGCAGCAAGCTGTTTCTAATGACAACTACTGCCGAAGCTGTGTCTAATGACAACTACTGCCAAGCTGTTTCTAATGACAACTACTGCCAAGCTGTTTCTAATGAGAACTACTGCCAAGCTGTTTCTAATGACAACTACTGCCAAGCTGTTTCTAATACAACTACTGCCAAGCTGTTTCTAATGACAACTACTGCCAAGCTCTTTCTAACCAACTACTGCCAAGCTGTTTCTAATGACAACTACTGACAAGCTGTTTCTAATGACAACTACTGCCAGGCTGTTTCTAATGACAACTACTGCCAAGGGGTCTGTTTCTAATGACAACTACTGCCGGCTGTTTCTAATGACAACTACTGCCCGACTGTTTTCTAATGACAAGGGTCGTGTTTTATACCAGGTATTGACCAGGGGTCGTGTTTTATACCAGGTTATTGACCAGGGGTCGTGTTTTATACTGAGTATTGACAGGGTGCGTGTTTTATACCGTGTATTGACCAGGGTTGTGTTTCATACTGGGTATTGACAGGGGTGGAGTGTTTATACCAGGTATTGACAGGGTGTGTTTTTTTATACCGCGTATTGACAGGGGTTGTTTTATACTGACAGGAATTCGTGTTTTATACCGGGTATTGACAGGGGTCGTGTTTTATACCAGGTATTGACCAGGGTCGTGTTTTATACCGGGTATTGACAGGGGGCTCGCGTTTTATACTGGGTATTGACCAGGGGTCGTGTTTTATACCAGGTATTGACAGGGGTCGTGTTTTATGCCGCGTATTGACAGGGGTCGTGTTTTATACTGGGTATTGACCAGGGGTCGTGTTTATACCGCGTATTGACCAGGGGTCGTGTTTTATACCGCGTATTGACAGGGGTCGTTTTTATACTGGGTATTGACCAGGGGTCGTGTTTTATACCGGGTATTGACAGGGGGTCGTGTTTTATACTGCGTATTGACCAGGGGTCGTGTTTTATACCGTATTGACAGGGGTCACGTTTTATACCGTGTATTGACAGGGGTCGTGTTTTATACCAGGTATTGACAGGGGTCGTGTTTTATACCAGGTATTGACAGGGGTCGTGTTTTATACCGCGTATTGACCAGGGGTCATGTTTTATACCAGGTATTGACAGGGGTCGTGTTTTATACTGCGTATTGACCAGGGTCGTGTTTTATACCAGGTATTGACGGGGTGTGTTTTATACCGCGTATTGACCAGGGGTCGTGTTTTATACCGGGTATTGACAGGGGTCGTGTTTTATACCGGGTATTGACAGGGGTCGTGTTTTATACCGCGTATTGACCAGGGGTCGTGTTTTATACCAGGTATTGACAGGGGTCGTGTTTTATATACTCGCGTATTGACCAGGGGTCGTGTTTTTATACCGGTATTGACAGGGGAGTGAAGTGTTTTATACTGCGTATTGACAGGGGTCGTGTTTTATACCAGTATTGACAGGGGTCGTTTTTTATACTATTGACAGGGTCGTGGTTTTATACCAGGCATTGACAGGGGTCGTGTTTTATACTCAGGTATTGACAGGGGTCGTGTTTTATACCGGTATTGACCAGGGTCGTGTTTTATACCGCGTATTGACCAGGTGAGTGTTTTATACCGAGTATTGACCAGGGGTCGTGTTTTTATACCGCGTATTGACAGGGGTCGTGTTTTATACTGGTATTGACCAGGGGTGTTTTATACGGGGTCGTGTTTTATACCGCGTATTGACCAGGGGGTGTTTTTATACTGTGACCAGGATTGTTTATATGCAGCGTATTGACCAGGGGCCGTGTTTTATACCGGTATTGACAGGGGTCGTGTTTTATACCGGTATTGACAGGGGTCGTGTTTTTATACCGCGTATTGACCAGGGGCCGTGTTTTATACCGCGTATTGACAGGGGTCGTGTTTTATACTGCGTATTGACCAGGGGTCGGTTTTGGCACCGTGTTTTTATACTACGTATTGACAGGGGTCGTGTTTTATACCGGCGTATTGACCAGGGGTCGTGTTTTATACAGCGCGTATTGACCAGGGGTCGTGTTTTATACTGCGTATTGACCAGGGGATCGTGTTTTATACTGCGTATTGACCAGGTATTGACCAGGGTCGTGTTTTATACTGCGTATTGACAGGGGTCGTGTTTTATACCGCGTATTGACCAGGGATCGCGTTTTATACTGGGTATTGACAGGGGTCGTGTTTTATACTGGGTATTGACCAGGGGGTCGTGTTTATACCGCGTATTGACCGGGGTCGTGTTTTATACCAGCGTATTGACAGGGGTCGTGTTTTATACTGGGTATTGACCAGGGGTCGCGTTTTATACCGGTATTGACCAGGGTCGTGTTTTATACTGACCAGGGATCGTGTTTTATACTGCGTATTGACCAGGGATCAGGTTTTATACTGCGTATTGACAGGGGTGTTTTTATACCGCGTATTGACCAGGGTCGTGTTTTATACAGGGTATTGACAGGGGTCGTGTTTTATACCGCGTATTGACCAGGGGTCCAGGGGTGTTTTATACCGCGTATTGACAGGGTCGTGTTTTATACTGGGTATTGACCAGGGATCGTGTTTTTATACTGCGTATTGACCAGGGATGCGTGTTTTATACAGGTATTGACCAGGAGTGACGTGTTTTATGCCCAGCGTATGACGGGGGAGGTATTGACCAGGGATGTTTTTATGCCGCGTATTGACCAGGTATTGACGGTGTGTTTTTATACCGCGTATTGACCAGGAGTGTGTTTTATACCGCGTATTGACAGGGTCGTGTTTTATACTGAGTGATGACCAGGGGTCGTGTTTTTATACTGCGTATTGACCAGGGATCGTGTTTTATACTGGGTATTGACCAGGGTCGTGTTTTTATACTGACCAGGTATTGACCAGGGGTCGTGTTTATACTGGGTATTGACCAGGGGGTCGTGTTTTATACTGGTATTGACCAGGTCGTGTTTTATACTGGGTATTGACCAGGGTCGTGTTTTATACTGGGTATTGACCAGGGGTCGTGTTTTTATATTGACTGTTTTATACTGTATTGACGGGGTGTGTTTTATACTGGGTATTGACCAGGGGTGTGTTTTTATACTGCGTATTGACCAGGGGTCGTGTTTTATACTGGGTATTGACCAGGGACCAGGGTCGTGTTTTTATATTGACGAAATGGTTTTTATACAGCGTATTGACTAGGGGTCGTGTTTTATACCGCGTGACCAGGTCGTGTTTTATACCGCGTATTGACCAGGGGTCGTGTTTTATACTGCGTATTGACAGGGGTCGTGTTTTATGCACAGGTATTGACCAGGGAGTCGTGTTTTATACTGGTATTGACAGGGAGTAGAGTGTTTTTATACGCGTATTGACAGGGGAGTCGTGTTTTTATGCAGCGTAATGACAGGGGGTCGTGTTTTATACCGCGTATTGACAGGGGTCGTGTTTTATACCGCGTATTGACAGGGGTCGTGTTTTATACCGCGTATTGACAGGGTCGTGTTTTTATACCGCGTATTGACAGGGGTTGTGTTTTTATACCGTGTATTGACAGGGGTCGTGTTTTATACCGCGTATTGACCAGGGAGTCGCGTTTCATACTGAGTATTGACAGGGGTCGCGTTTTATACTGGGTATTGACAGGGGTCGCGTTTTATACTGCGTATTGACAGGGTTGTGTTTTATACTGAGTATTGACAGGGGTCGCGTTTTATACTGGGTATTGACAGGGGTCGCGTTTTATACTGCGTATTGACAGGGGTCACGTTTTATACCGGGTATTGACCAGGGGTCGTGTTTTATACCGTGTATTGACAGGGGTCGTGTTTTATACCGCGTAATGACAGGGGTCGCGTTTCATACTGAGTATTGACCAGGGGTCGATGTTTTTATACTGCGTATTGACAGGGG
>NW_026285187.1:0-7183 GCF_023373465.1 Oncorhynchus keta | reverse complement strand
CAGCGCTTGGACATCCACTCACTGTTGTTAAGATCCTTGGAGCAACCGTAGTGAGGTGTGTTGTCAGGGCTGTGATGGCTGTGTTGTCAGGGCTGTGAAGGCTGTGTTGTCAGGGCTGTGAAGGCTGTGTTGTCAGGGCTTGGAAGGCTGTGTTGTCAGGACTGTGAAGGCTGTGTTGTCAGGGCTGTGAAGGGTGTGTTGTCAGGGCTGTGAAGGCTGTGTTGTCAGGGCTGTGAAGGCTGTGTTGTCAGGGCTGTGAAGGCTGTGTTGTCAGGGCTTGGAAGGCTGTGTTGTCAGGACTGTGATGGCTGTGTTGTCAGGGCTGTGAAGGCTGTGTTGTCAGGGCTGTGAAGGCTGTGTTGTCAGGGCTGTGAAGGCTGTGTTGTCAGGGCTGTGAAGGCTGTGTTGTCAGGGCTGTGAAGGCTGTGTTGTCAGGGCTGTGAAGGCTGTGTTGTCAGGACTGTGATGGCTGTGTTGTCAGGACTGTGAAGGCTGTGTTGTCAGGGCTGTGAAGGCTGTGTTGTCAGGGCTGTGTTGTCAGGGCTGTGAAGGCTGTGTTGTCAGGGCTGTGAAGGCTGTGTTGTCAGGGCTTGGAAGGCTGTGTTGTCAGGGCTGTGAAAGCTGTGTTGTCAGGGCTGTGAAGGCTGTGTTGTCAGGGCTGTGAAGGCTGTGTTGTCAGGGCTGTGAAGGCTGTGTTGTCAGGGCTGTGAAGGCTGTGTTGTCAGGGCTGTGAAGGCTGTGTTGTCAGGGCTGTGAAGGCTGTGTTGTCAGGGCTGTGATGGCTGTGTTGTCAGGACTGTGATGGCTGTGTTGTCAGGACTGTGAAGGCTGTGTTGTCAGGGCTGTGAAGGCTGTGTTGTCAGGGCTGTGAAGGCTGTGTTGTCAGGGCTGTGATGGCTGTGTTGTCAGGGCTGTGATGGCTGTGTTGTCAGGGCTGTGATGGCTGTGTTGTCAGGACTGTGATGGCTGTGTTGTCAGGGCTGTGAAGGCTGTGTTGTCAGGGCTGTGAAGGCTGTGTTGTCAGGGCTGTGATGGCTGTGTTGTCAGGACTGTGATGGCTGTGTTGTCAGGACTGTGAAGGCTGTGTTGTCAGGGCTGTGAAGGCTGTGTTGTCAGGGCTGTGAAGGCTGTGTTGTCAGGGCTGTGAAGGCTGTGTTGTCAGGGCTGTGAAGGCTGTGTTGTCAGGGCTGTGAAGGCTGTGTTGTCAGGGCTGTGAAGGCTGTGTTGTCAGGGCTGTGAAGGCTGTGTTGTCAGGGCTTTGAAGGCTGTGTTGTCAGGGCTGTGAAGGCTGTGTTGTCAGGGCTGTGAAGGCTGTGTTGTCAGGGCTTTGAAGGCTGTGTTGTCAGGTCTGTGAAGGCTGTGTTGTCAGGGCTGTGAAGGCTGTGTTGTCAGGGCTGTGAAGGCTGTGATGTCAGGGCTGTGAAGGCTGTGTTGTCAGGGCTGTGAAGGCTGTGTTGTCAGGGCTTTGAAGGCTGTGTTGTCAGGTCTGTGAAGGCTGTGTTGTCAGGGCTTTGAAGGCTGTGTTGTCAGGGCTGTGAAGGCTGTGTTGTCAGGGCTGTGAAGGCGGTGTTGTCAGGGCTGTGAAGGCTGTGTTGTCAGGGCTGTGAAGGCTGTGTTGTCAGGGCTGTGAAGGCTGTGTTGTCAGGGCTGTGAAGGCTGTGTTGTCAGGGCTGTGAAGGCTGTGTTGTCAGGGCTGTGAAGGTTGTGTTGCTTTAATGCTTTAAAGACATGAATAATAATTAACAATGAACTGAAGCCAGATAGTCTGTACGGTTTCACTCATGTTGCCAACATGTTTAGTTCCAGTTCAAATGGCACCCTATTCCCTATGTAGTGCACTACTTTAGACCAGGGCCCTATTAGCCCCATAGAGAACAGGGTGCTGTTTGACCAGGGCCCCATAGGGAACAGGTGCTGTTTGACCAGGGCCCCATAGGGAACAGGGTGCTGATTTACCAGGGCCCAATAGGGAACAGGTGCTGTTTGACCAGGGCCCCATAGGGAACAGGGTGCTGTTTGACCAGGGTCCCATAGGGAACAGAGTGCTGTTTGACCAGGGCCCATAGGGAACAGGGTGCTGTTTGACCAGGGCCCCATAGGGAACAGGGTGCTGTTTGACCAGGGCCCCATAGGGAAAACAGGGTGCTGTTTGACCAGGGCCCATAGGGAAAACAGGGTGCTGTTTGATCAGGGCCCCATAGGGAACCGGGTGCTGTTTGACCAGGGCCCCACAGGGGATAAAGTGTTATTTGGGACACATCCATTGTGTTTAATCCTTCAATTTACTGGAATGTTCTCTGTCTCAAAAGTACTGAAAGCCGTTTCATAACTTGCCCGATCCCTGTCTCGATCGATACAGAGGTGAAACTGTAGGCTTTTACAAGGCTGACAGACTAAAAGCTCGTGCTATTTGTGGTGGCTTTGACTCGGGGGAACTCGTTCAACAGCGTTGTACTGGATTTCTTTAGTACAGTATGTCTAAAATGAATGGAGAGGCCACAGGGCGCAGACATCAGTTCAACATCTACTTTTGATTTACATTTGGTTGAGCTGTCAACTAAAGTGAATTCAACAATAAAAAATTCCCCAAGTCATTGGATTGAGTTTCAAAGTGAAAAACCCCGAAATGTCCTTATGTGGTTGACTTGATGCAAATCCAATTAGTTTTCCACGTTGAACATCATCACATTGATTTTTGGGGTTGAAATTATGTGAAAACAACATTGATTCAACTAGTTTTTGCCCCACGGGAAGGGAGAGAGAGTATAGTGGGGAATCAGAGAGACAGTAATATTTATATATATATACATATATATATGAGAGAGAGAGAGAGAGAGAGAGAGACAGAGAGAGAGAGCACATAAACAACACAACATCACTTTTCAACCACATACATATTTCTCCATCACCAAAATCTCTTACCATTTATGAGATGAGAGAAAGAGGGAGGTAGATCGAGAGATTGAGAGAAGAAGAATAGAGTGGACGAGGGAGAGACTGAGTCCTCCTCTCCTCATCCTCTCCTCTCTGCCATCTGGCTTGGAGACTCCCTTGGCTCCTCTTGTCCCCTCATGTCAATGCCTTTTGACATGGGACAAAACACAACACCAAACCATAACTATGAAGAAGTTAAACAAGTACGTTTATTATCTATCAAATAGCAATCAGTCTGTTTTTAGTTTTTCTCAACACCTCCTCTTCATCTGTCATTAGATGTAGGTAGAAATAATTGCGGCTCCAGTGTTTCCCTTCAGGGGAAATAACTGTGGGAGGCGTTTGTGCTTCACAGAAGTGGAAAACATATCGTCCTGGAGGAATTTAAGCTCAGGCTGAGTCTGGCCCCAGACCCAACATGATGAATGACCCTCATAGCGAGGAATGAGAGAGAAGGGGGGGGGGGGCAGAGAGAGAGAGGAGAGAGAGGAGGGAGAGAGAGGGAAGAACTTCATGCAGGTGGATGCATGGTGATGGTGTTCTGGACCAACTGAAGCTAATGTTTCCCTTCAGATTGTTACTCCATAAGTTGTGTATCTCATTCCTCCTCTTCCTCTCTCCTTCCTCCGCTTCCTCTCTCCCTCCTCCTCTTCCTCTCTCCCTCTACCGCATCCTCTGTCTTCCCTCCTCTTCCTCTCTCCCACCTCCTCTTCCTCTCTCCCTCCACCTCATCCTCTTTCCTCTCTCCATCCTCCTCCTCTCTCTCTCTCTCTCTCTCTCTCTCTCTCTCATTCCTCCTCTTCCTCTCTCATTCCTCCTCTTCCTCTCCTTCCTCTCTCCCTCCACCTTGTCCTCTCTCCCTCCTCCTCTTACTCTCTCCCTCTACCTCATCCTCTTTCCTCTCTCCATCCTCCTCCTCTCTCTCTCTCATTCCTCCTCTTCCTCTCTCATTCCTCCTCTTCCTCTCCTCTTCCTCTCCTTCCTTTCTCCCTCCACCTTGTCCTCTCTCCCTCCTCCTCTTACTCTCTCCCTCTACCGCATCCTCTGTCTTCCCTCCTCTTCCTCTCTCCCACCTCCTCTTCCTCTCTCCCTCCACCTCATCCTCTTTCCTCTCTCCATCCTCCTCCTCTCTCTCTCTCTCTCTCTCTCATTCCTCCTCTTCCTCTCTCATTCCTCCTCTTCCTCTCCTCTTCCTCTCCTTCCTCTCTCCCTCCACCTTGTCCTCTCTCCCTCCTCCTCTTACTCTCTCCCTCTACCTCATCCTCTTTCCTCTCTCCATCCTCCTCCTCTCTCTCTCTCATTCCTCCTCTTCCTCTCTCATTCCTCCTCTTCCTCTCCTCTTCCTCTCCTTCCTTTCTCCCTCCACCTTGTCTTCTCTCCCTCCTCCTCTTACTCTCTCCCTCTACCTCATCCTCTGTCTTGTCTCTTCTTCCACTCTCTCACCTCCTCTTTATCTACAGCATTATCAGGACAAGTATCTACAGTGTACTGCATTATAATAACAAGTATCTACAGTATACTGCATTATAATAACAAGTATCTACAGTATACTGCATAATAATAACAGGTATCTACAGTATACTGCATTATCAGGACAAGTATCTACAGTATACTGAATTATCAAATTATCAGGACAAGTATCTACAGTATACTGCATTATAATAACAAGTATCTACAGTATACTGCATTATCAGGACAGCCACTGCCTGTTCACCCCGCTATCATCCAGAAGGCGAGGTCAGTACAGGTGCATCAAAGCTGGGACCGAGAGACTGAAAAACAGCTTCTATCTCAAGGCCATCAGACTGTTAAACAGCCACCACTAACATTGAGTGGCTGCTGCCAACACACTGACTCAACTCCAGCCACTTTAATAATGGGAATTGATGGGAAATGATTGTAAAATATATCACTAGCCACTTTAAACAATGCTACCTAATATAATGTTTACATACCCTACATTATTCATCTCAGTATACTGCATTATAATAACAAGTATCTACAGTGTACTGCATTATAATAACAAGTATATACAGTATACTGCATCATAATAACAGGTATCTACAGTATACTGCATTATAATAACAAGTATCTACAGTATACTGCATTATCAGGACAAGTATCTACAGTGTACTGCATTATAATAACAAGTATCTACAGTATACTGCATTATAATAACAAGTATCTACAGTATACTGCATTATAATAACAAGTATCTACAGTATACTGCATTATAATAACAAGTATCTACAGTGTACTGCATTATAATAACAGGTATCTACAGTATACTGCATTATCAGGACAAGTATCTACAGTATACTGCATTATAATAACAGGTATCTACAGTATACTGCATTATAATAACAAGTATCTACAGTATACTGCATTATAATAACAAGTATCTACAGTATACTGCATTATAATAACAGGTATCTACAGTATACTGCATTATAATAACAAGTATCTACAGTATACTGCATTATAATAACAAGTATCTACAGTATACTGCATTATCAGGACAAGTATCTACAGTGTACTGCATTATAATAACAAGTATCTACAGTATACTGCATTATAATAACAGGTATCTACAGTATACTGCATTATCAAGACAAGTATCTACAGTATACTGCATTATAATAACAGGTATCTACAGTATACTGCATTATAATAACAAGTATCTACAGTATACTGCATTATAATAACAGGTATCTACAGTGTACTGCATTATAATAACAAGTATCTACAGTATACTGCATTATCAGGACAAGTATCTACAGTATACTGAATTATCAAATTATCAGGACAAGTATCTACAGTATACTGCATTATAATAACAAGGTATCTACAGTGTATACTGCATTATCAGGACAGCCACTGCCTGTTCGGCCCGCTATCATCCAGAAGGCGAGGTCAGTACAGGTGCATCAAAGCTGGGACCGAGAGACTGAAAAACAGCTTCTATCTCAAGGCCATCAGACTGTTAAACAGCCACCACTAACATTGAGTGGCTGCTGCCAACACACTGACTCAACTCCAGCCACTTTAATAATGGGAATTGATGTTCGATTGTAAAGATATCACTAGCCACTTTTAAACAATGCTACCTAATATAATGTTTACATACCCTACATTATTCATCTCAGTATACTGCATTATAATAACAAGTATCTACAGTGTACTGCATTATAATAACAAGTATATACAGTATACTGCATCATAATAACATATATCTACAGTATACTGCATTATAATAACAAGTATCTACAGTATACTGCATTATCAGGACAAGTATCTACAGTGTACTGCATTATAATAACAAGTATCTACAGTATACTGCATTATAATAACAAGTATCTACAGTATACTGCATTATAATAACAAGTATCTACAGTATACTGCATTATAATAACAAGTATCTACAGTGTACTGCATTATAATAACAGGTATCTACAGTATACTGCATTATCAGGACAAGTATCTACAGTATACTGCATTATAATAACAGGTATCTACAGTATACTGCATTATAATAACAAGTATCTACAGTATACTGCATTATAATAACAAGTATCTACAGTATACTGCATTATAATAACAGGTATCTACAGTATACTGCATTATAATAACAAGTATCTACAGTATACTGCATTATAATAACAAGTATCTACAGTATACTGCATTATCAGGACAAGTATCTACAGTGTACTGCATTATAATAACAAGTATCTACAGTATACTGCATTATAATAACAGGTATCTACAGTATACTGCATTATCAAGACAAGTATCTACAGTATACTGCATTATAATAACAGGTATCTACAGTATACTGCATTATAATAACAAGTATCTACAGTATACTGCATTATAATAACAGGTATCTACAGTATACTGCATTATAATAACAAGTATCTACAGTATACTGCATTATCAGGACAAGTATCTACAGTGTACTGCATTATAATAACAAGTATCTACAGTATACTGCATTATAATAACAGGTATCTACAGTATACTGCATTATCAGGACAAGTATCTACAGTATACTGCATTATAATAACAATTATCTACAGTGTACTGCATTATAATAACAAGTATCTACAGTATACTGCATTATAATAACAAGTATCTACAGTATACTGCATTATAATAACAGGTATCTACAGTATACTACATTATCAGGACAGGTATCTACAGTGTACTGCATTATCAGGACAGGTATCTACAGTAACTGCATTATAATAAC
>NW_026285186.1:0-9419 GCF_023373465.1 Oncorhynchus keta | reverse complement strand
ATATAGTGGTATAACGTGTATATATAGTGGTATAACGTGTATATAGTGGTATAAACGTGTATATAGTGGTATAATGTGTATATAGTGGTATAACGTGTATAGTGGCTGCATATAGTGGTATAATGTGTATATATAATGTGGTATATACGTGTATATAGTGGTATAACGTGTATATAGTGGTATAACGTGTATATAGTGGTATAACGTGTATATATAGTGGTATAAACGTGTATATAGTGGTATAACGTGTATATATATGTATATAGTGGTATAACGTGTGTATATAGTGGTATAACGTGTATATAGTGTGTATATAGTGGTATAACGTGTATATATATAGTGGTATAACGTGTGTATATAGTGGTATAACGTGTGTATAGTGTATAACGTATATAGTGGTATAACGTGTATATATAGTGGTATAACGTGTGTATAGTGTGTATATAGTGGTATAACGTGTGTATAGTGGTATATACGTGTGTATATATATAGTGGTATAATGTGGTGTATAGTGGTATAACGTGTATATAGTGGTATAATGGTATAATGTATATAGTGTTATAATAATGTGTATATAGTGTTATGTGTATAGTGGTATAATGTGTATATATAGTGGTATAACGTGTATATAGTGGTATAACGTGTATATAGTGGTATAACGTGTGTATATAGTGTGTATAAAGTGTATATATAGTGGTATAACGTGTGTATATAGTGGTATAACGTGTATATAGTGGTATAACGTGTATATAGTGGTATAACGTGTATATAGTGTGTATAACGTGTGTATATAGTGGTATAATGTGTATATAGTGGTATAACGTGTATATATAGTGGTATAACGTGTGTATATAGTGGTATAACGTGTATATATAGTGGTATAATGTGTATATAGTGGTATAATGTGTATATAGTGGTATAATGTGTATATAGTGGTATAATGTGTATATAGTGGTATAATGTGTGTATAGTGGTATAACGTGTGTATATAGTGGTATAACGTGTATATAGTGGTATAACGTGTATATAGTGGTATAATGTGTATATAGTGGTATAACGTGTATATAGTGGTATAATGTGTATATAGTGGTATAATGTGTGTATAGTGGTATAACGTGTATATAGTGGTATAACGTGTGTATATAGTGGTATAACGTGTATATAGTGGTATAACGTGTATATATAGTGGTATAACGTGTATATAGTGGTATAACGTGTATATATAGTGGTATAACGTGTATATAGTGGTATAACGTGTATATAGTGGTATAACGTGTATATAGTGGTATAACGTGTATATAGTGGTATAACGTGTATATAGTGGTATAACGTGTATATAGTGGTATAACGTGTGTATATAGTGGTATAATGTGTATAGTGGTATAACGTATATAGTGGTATAACGTGTATATATATAGTGGTATAACGTGTATATAGTGGTATAACGTGTGTATAGTGTATATATAGTGGTATAACGTGTATATATAGTGGTATAACGTGTGTATAGTGTGTATATAGTGGTATAACGTGTATATATAGTGGTATAACGTGTGTATATAGTGGTATAACGTGTGTATAGTGGTATAACGTGTATATAGTGGTATAACGTGTATATAGTGGTATAACGTGTGTATAGTGTGTATAATAGTGTATAACGTATATAGTGGTATAACGTGTATATAGTGGTATAACGTGTGTATATAGTGGTATAACGTGTGTATATAGTGTGTATAATGTGTGTATATAGTGGTAGTGGTATAACGTGTGTATATAGTGGTATAACGTGTATATAGTGGTATAATGTGTGTATATAGTGTGTATAACGTGTGTATATAGTGTGTATAACGTGTATATAGTGGTATAACGTGTATATAGTGGTATAACGTGTGTATAGTGGTATAACATGTGTATATAGTGGTATAATGTGTATATATAGTGGTATAACGTGTATATAGTGGTATAACGTGTGTATAACGTGTGTATATAGTGTGTATAATGTGTATATATAGTGGTATAACGTGTATATAGTGGTATAACGTGTATATAGTGGTATAACGTGTGTATATAGTGGTATAACGTGTGTATATAGTGGTATAACGTGTATATATAGTGTGGTATAACGTGTGTATATAGTGGTATAACGTGTGTATATAGTGGTATAATGTGTATATAGTGGTATAACGTGTATATAGTGGTATAATGTGTATATATAGTGGTATAACGTGTATATAGTGGTATAACGTGTATATAGTGGTATAATGTGTATATAGTGGTATAACGTGTATATATAGTGTGTATATAGTGTGTATAATGTGTATATATAGTGGTATAACGTGTGTATATAGTGGTATAATGTGTATATAGTGGTATAACGTGTGTATATAGTGGTATAACGTGTGTATATAGTGGTATAACGTGTATATAGTGGTATAACGTGTATATAGTGGTATAATGTGTATATAGTGGTATAATGTGTATATAGTGGTATAACGTGTATATAGTGGTATAACGTGTATATAGTGGTATAACGTGTATATATATAGTGGTATAACGTGTGTATATAGTGGTATAACGTGTGTATAGTGTGTATATAGTGGTATAACGTGTATATATATAGTGGTATAACGTGTGTATATAGTGGTATAACGTGTGTATAGTGTGTATATAGTGGTATAACGTGTATATATAGTGGTATAACGTGTGTATAGTGTGTATATAGTGGTATAACGTGTGTATAGTGGTATAACGTGTGTATATAGTGGTATAATGTGTGTATAGTGGTATAACGTGTATATAGTGGTATAATGTGTATATAGTGTTATAACGTGTGTATAGTGGTATAATGTGTATATATAGTGGTATAACGTGTATATAGTGGTATAACGTGTATATAGTGGTATAACGTGTGTATATAGTGTGTATAAAGTGTATATATAGTGGTATATATATAGTGGTATAACGTGTATATAGTGGTATAACGTGTGTATATAGTGTGTATAACGTGTGTATATAGTGTGTATAACGTGTATATAGTGGTATAACGTGTATATAGTGGTATAACGTGTGTATAGTGGTATAACGTGTGTATATAGTGGTATAATGTGTATATATAGTGGTATAACGTGTATATAGTGGTATAACGTGTATATAGTGGTATAATGTGTATATAGTGGTATAATGTGTATATAGTGGTATAATGTGTATATAGTGGTATAATGTGTATATAGTGGTATAATGTGTGTATAGTGGTATAACGTGTGTATATAGTGGTATAACGTGTATATAGTGGTATAACGTGTATATAGTGGTATAATGTGTATATAGTGGTATAACGTGTATATAGTGGTATAATGTGTATATAGTGGTATAATGTGTGTATAGTGGTATAACGTGTGTATATAGTGGTATAACGTGTGTATATAGTGGTATAACGTGTATATATAGTGGTATAACGTGTATATAGTGGTATAACGTGTATATAGTGGTATAACGTGTGTATATAGTGGTATAACGTGTATATAGTGGTATAACGTGTATATAGTGGTATAACGTGTATATAGTGGTATAACGTGTATATAGTGGTATAACGTGTATATAGTGGTATAACGTGTATATAGTGGTATAACGTGTATATAGTGGTATAACGTGTATATATATAGTGGTATAACGTGTATATATATAGTGGTATAACGTGTGTATATAGTGGTATAACGTGTGTATAGTGTGTATATAGTGGTATAACGTGTATATATATAGTGGTATAACGTGTGTATATAGTGGTATAACGTGTGTATAGTGTGTATATAGTGGTATAACGTGTATATATAGTGGTATAACGTGTGTATAGTGTGTATATAGTGGTATAACGTGTGTATAGTGGTATAACGTGTGTATATAGTGGTATAATGTGTGTATAGTGGTATAACGTGTATATAGTGGTATAATGTGTATATATAGTGTTATAACGTGTATATAGTGGTATAACGTGTATATAGTGGTATAACGTGTATATAGTGGTATAAAGTGTGTATATAGTGGTATAACGTGTGTATATAGTGTGTATAAAGTGTGTATATAGTGTGTATAATGTGTATATATAGTGGTATAATGTGTGTATATAGTGGTATAACGTGTGGTATATATATAGTGGTATAATAACGTGTATATAGTGGTATAACGTGTATATAGTGGTATAACGTGTATATAGTGGTATAACGTGTATATATAGTGGTATATAGTGGTATAATGTGTATAGTGGTATAACGTGTATATAGTGGTATAATGATGTGTATAGTGGTATAATGTGTATATATAGTGGTATAACGTGTATATAGTGGTATAACGTGTGTATAACGTGTGTATATAGTGTGTATAATGTGTATATATAGTGGTATAACGTGTATATAGTGGTATAACGTGTATATAGTGGTATAACGTGTGTATATAGTGGTATAACGTGTGTATATAGTGTGTATATAGTGTGTATAATGTGTATATATAGTGGTATAACGTGGTATAACGTGTGTATATAGTGGTATAATGTGTATATAGTGGTATAACGTGTGTATATAGTGGTATAATGTGTATATATAGTGGTATAACGTGTATATAGTGGTATAACGTGTGTATAACGTGTGTATATAGTGTGTATAATGTGTATATATAGTGGTATAACGTGTATATATAGTGTGTATATAGTGTGTATAATGTGTATATATAGTGGTATAACGTGTGTATATAGTGGTATAATGTGTATATAGTGGTATAACGTGTGTATATAGTGGTATAACGTGTGTATATAGTGGTATAACGTGTATATAGTGGTATAACGTGTGTATTTAGTGTGTATATAGTGTGTATAATGTGTATATATAGTGGTATAACGTGGTATAACGTGTGTATATAGTGGTATAATGTGTATATAGTGGTATAACGTGTGTATATAGTGGTATAATGTGTATATATAGTGGTATAACGTGTGTATATAGTGGTATAACGTGTGTATAGTGTGTATATAGTGGTATAACGTGTGTATAGTGTGTATACCTCGTATGTGGGTCTGTCCCGTACTCTCTCCCAGCGTGTCCTACCAGGTACAGTCTTGACTAGAGGAGCCATTCCCTGGTTGTACAGTTTACTCTGCTTGTTCATATTCATTACATTGACCTTGAGCAGTCGCCCCGGCAAAGCACCACGCACACTGAAGTAGAACCAGGACCTGCAACACACACAGAGGAGGCTGTATTCCTCAGAGCCCAGAGGAGGCTGTATTCCTCAGAGCCCAGAGGAGGCTGTATTCCTCAGAGCCCAGAGGAGGCTGTATTCCTCAGAGCCCAGAGGAAGCTGTATTCCTCAGAGCCCAGAGGAGGCTGTATTCCTCAGAGCCCAGAGGAGGCTGTATTCCTCAGAGCCCAGAGGAGGCTGTATTCCTCAGAGCCCAGAGGAGGCTGTATTCCTCAGAGCCCAGAGGAGGCTGTATTCCTCAGAGCCCAGAGGAGGCTGTATTCCTCAGAGCCCAGAGGAGGCTCTATTCCTCAGAGCCCAGAGGAGGCTCTATTCCTCAGAGCCCAGAGGAGGCTCTATTCCTCAGAGCCCAGAGGAGGCTGTATTCCTCAGAGCCCAGAGGAGGCTGTATTCCTCAGAGCCCAGAGGAGGCTGTATTCCTCAGAGCCCAGAGGAGGCTGTATTCCTCAGAGCCCAGAGGAGGCTGTATTCCTCAGAGCCCAGAGGAGGCTGTATTCCTCAGAGCCCAGAGGAGGCTGTATTCCTCAGAGCCCAGAGGAGGCTGTATTCCTCAGAGCCCAGAGGAGGCTGTATTCCTCAGAGCCCAGAGGAGGCTGTATTCCTCAGAGCCCAGAGGAGGCTGTATTCCTCAGAGCCCAGAGGAGGCTCTATTCCTCAGAGCCCAGAGGAGGCTCTATTCCTCAGAGCCCAGAGGAGGCTCTATTCCTCAGAGCCCAGAGGAGGCTCTATTCCTCAGAGCCCAGAGGAGGCTCTATTCCTCAGAGCCCAGAGGAGGCTCTATTCCTCAGAGCCCAGAGGAGGCTGTATTCCTCAGAGCCCAGAGGAGGCTGTATTCCTCAGAGCCCAGAGGAGGCTCTATTCCTCAGAGCCCAGAGGAGGCTCTATTCCTCAGAGCCCAGAGGAGGCTCTATTCCTCAGAGCCCAGAGGAGGCTCTATTCCTCAGAGCCCAGAGGAGGCTCTATTCCTCAGAGCCCAGAGGAGGCTGTATTCCTCAGAGCCCAGAGGAGGCTCTATTCCTCAGAGCCCAGAGGAGGCTGTATTCCTCAGAGCCCAGAGGAGGCTGTATTCCTCAGAGCCCAGAGGAGGCTGTATTCCTCAGAGCCCAGAGGAGGCTGTATTCCTCAGAGCCCAGAGGAGGCTGTATTCCTCAGAGCCCAGAGGAGGCTGTATTCCTCAGAGCCCAGAGGAGGCTGTATTCCTCAGAGCCCAGAGGAGGCTGTATTCCTCAGAGCCCAGAGGAGGCTGTATTCCTCAGAGCCCAGAGGTGTGTTGTTGGTTAGACATATTGTTCTACCTGTCCAATTGTGTGTGTGTGTTTGAGTTGCTAGGTTACCTGTTTCCATTCTCGTGTTCTGTCCCGGCACAGTCAGGGCGCGTCCAGACATTAAACTCGTAGTCGGGGGTGCTGCTAAGGGTTGTGGAAGTGGGACAGGTGGCGTCGGAGGGGAAGGAGTCAACCTTCTCCACGCGGCCCAGGTTTCCAGAGTCAAACCTGGAGCTGAACACCACGCTTCCAACACGAACCTCCATGACCTCTGACCTAACCTCGGGGCCGGCTGGTACTCACACCACCCTGTTGGAGATAAACACACCACCCTGTTAGAGATAAACACACTCACCCTGTTGGAGATAAACACACTCACCCTGTTAGAGATAAACACACCACCCTGTTAGAGATAAACACACTCACCCTGTTAGAGATAAACACACCACCCTGTTGGAGATAAACACACCACCCTGTTGGAGATAAACACACCACCCTGTTGGAGATAAACACCCCACCCTGTTGGAGATAAACACACTCACCCTGTTAGAGATAAACACACCACCCTGTTGGAGATAAACACACCACCTTGTTAGAGATAAACACACCACCCTGTTAGAGATAAACACACCACCTTGTTAGAGATAAACACCCCACCCTGTTGGAGATAAACACACCCACCCTGTTGGAGATAAACACACCACCCTGTTAGAGATAAACACACCACCCTGTTGGAGATAATCACACTCACGCTGTTGGAGATAAACACACCACCCTGTTGGAGATAAACACACCACCCTGTTGGAGATAAACACACTCACCCTGTTGGAGATAAACACACCACCCTGTTGGAGATAAACACACCACCCTGTTGGAGATAAACACACCACCCTGTTGGAGATAAACACACCACCCTGTTGGAGATAAACACACCACCCTGTTGGAGATAAACACACCACCCTGTTGGAGATAAACACACCACCCTGTTGGAGATAAACACACCACCCTGTTGGAGATATACACCCCACCCTGTTGGAGATAAACACACCCACCCTGTTGGAGATATACACCCCACCCTGTTGGAGATAAACACCCCACCCTGTTGGAGATAAACACACCACCCTGTTGGAGATAAACACACCACCCTGTTGGAGATAAACACACCACCCTGTTGGAGATAAACACACCACCCTGTTGGAGATAAACACACCCCCTGTTGGAGATAAACACCCCACCCTGTTGGAGATATACACCCCACCCTGTTGGAGATAAACACACCACCCTGTTGGAGATAAACACACCCACCCTGTTGGAGATATACACCCCACCCTGTTGGAGATAAACACACTCACCCTGTTGGAGATAAACACACTCACCCTGTTGGAGATAAACACACCACCCTGTTGGGGATAAACACACTCACCCTGTTGGAGATAAACACACCACCCTGTTGGGGATAACACTCACCTGTTGGAGATAAACACACCACCCTGTTGGAGATATACACCCCACCCTGTTGAGGATAAAACACACCACCCTGTTGAGATAAACACACCACCCTGTTGGAGATAAACACACTCACCCTGTTGGAGATAAACACACCACCCTGTTGGGGATAAACACACCACCCTGTTGGAGATAAACACCCCACCCTGTTGGAGATAAACACACCACCCTGTTGGAGATAAACACACCACCCTGTTGGAGATAAACACACACCCTGTTGGAGATAAACACACCACCCTGTTGGAGATAAACACACCACCCTGTTGGAGATAAACACACCACCCTGTTGGAGATATACACCCCACCCTGTTGGAGATAAACACACCCACCCTGTTGGAGATATACACCCCACCCTGTTGGAGATAAACACCCCACCCTGTTGGAGATAAACACACCACCCTGTTGGAGATAAACACACCACCCTGTTGGAGATAAACACACCACCCTGTTGGAGATAAACACACCACCCTGTTGGGGCAGATAAACACACCACCCTGTTGGAGATAAACACCCCACCCCTGTTGAGATATACACCCCACCCTGTTGGAGATAAACACACCACCCTGTTGAGATAAACACACCCACCCTGTTGAGATATACACCCCACCCTGTTGGAGATAAACACACTCACCCTGTTGGAGATAAACACACACTCACCCTGTTGAGATAAACACACCACCCTGTTGGGGATAAACACACTCACCCTGTTGGAGATAAAACACACCACCCTGTTGGGGATAAACACACTCACCCTGTTGGAGATAAACACACCCACCCTGTTGGAGATATACACCCCACCCTGTTGGGATAAACACACCACCCTGTTGGAGATAAACACACCACCCTGTTGGAGATAAACACACTCACCCTGTTGAGATAAAACACACCACCCTGTTGGGGATAAAACACACCACCCTGTTGGAGATAAACACCCCACCCTGTTGGAGATATACACCCCACCCTGTTGGAGATATACACACCACCCTGTTGGAGATATACACACCACCACCCTGTTGGAGATAAACACACCCACCCTGTTGGAGATAAACACACCACCCTGTTGGAGATAAACACACACCCTGTTGGAGATAAACACACCCACACAAAATCAACATGCCATCTTCTAGAAACCAGAAGCTGACATTCCATCCCCTTTGCAACTACAGACCCGTCAAGCCATCTGCTCTACTATTAGCAAGATTCCAGTCACAGAGGAAGAAGAGTGAAACATGTCTATCTTCCTAGCTGTCTGTGCCTGAGGCTGGTTGCCAGGACTGAGGCTGGTTGGTTCTATCGTTGCTGTCTGAACGTGAGACAAAAGCCTCACACAAAACATTAGCGGGCCAGTATCTGACTTTGATTTCGTCTGACGCTCCAGTATAATACACCGGAACGAAGTACAAT
>NW_026285185.1:0-2459 GCF_023373465.1 Oncorhynchus keta | reverse complement strand
TTCTATGAAGAGCAGAGAAGTAGAGGAAGGTTTTGGGCCAAACTATGTTTGTGTAACTGTTTATTTAGTGGTCAAAACGATAGTTGTTTGGGAAAGTAATAAATTGCCTTGCTGCAGGCATGATTTGCAGGCATGATTTACAGACACTTGAAAGTGAGGCGATGGGTTACAAAAACGGCTATAGTTACAGATTGGTAGTCCCGATTTGAAATCGGACTTTTTCTATGAAGAGCAGAGAAGCAGGGGAAGATTTCATGCCAAACTATGTTTGTGTAACTATTTGTTTAGTGGTCAAAACGATAGTTGTTTGGGAAAGTAGCCAATTGCCTTGCTGCAGGCATGATTTACAGACACTTGAAAGTGAGGCGATGGGTTACAAAAACGGCTATAGCTACAGATTGGTAGCTCCGATTTGAAATCCGACTTTTTCTATGAAGAGCAGAGAAGCAGGGGAAGATTTCATGCCAAACTATGTTTGTGTAACTGTTTGTTTAGTGGTCAAAACGATAGTTGTTTGGGAAAGTAATAAATTGCCTTGCTGCAGGCATGATTTGCAGGCATGATTTACAGACACTTGAAAGTGAGGCGATGGGTTACAAAAACGGCTATAGTTACAGATTGGTAGCCCGATTTGAAATCCGACTTTTTCTATGAAGAGCAGAGAAGCAGGGGAAGATTTCATGCCAAACTATGTTTGTGTAACTATTTGTTTAGTGGTCAAAACGATAGTTGTTTTGGAAAGTAATCAATTGCCTTGCTGCAGGCATGATTTACAGACACTTGAAAGTGAGGCGATGGGTTACAAAAACGGCTATAGCTACAGATTGGTAGCTCCGATTTGAAATCCGACTTTTTCTATGAAGAGCAGAGAAGCAGGGGAAGATTTCATGCCAAACTATGTTTGTGTAACTGTTTGTTTAGTGGTCAAAACGATAGTTGTTTGGGAAAGTAAAAATTGCCTTGCTGCAGGCATGATTTTACAGACACTTGAAAGTGAGGCGATGGGTTACAAAAACGGCTATAGCTACAGATTGGTAGCCCGATTTGAAATCCGATTTTTCTATGAAGAGCAGAGAAGTAGAAGATTACATTGGTAGCCCCGCATTTGAAATCCGATTTTTCTATGAAGAGCAGAGAAGCAGGGGAAGATTTCATGCCAAACTATGTTTGTGTAACTGTTTGTTTAGTGGTCAAAACGATAGTTGTTTGGGAAAGTAATAAATTGCCTTGCTGCAGGCATGATTTGCAGGCATGATTTACAGACACTTGAAAGTGAGGCGATGGGTTACAAAAACGGCTATAGTTACAGATTGGTAGCCCCGATTTGAAATCCGACTTTTTCTATGAAGAGCAGAGAAGCAGGGGAAGATTTCATGCCAAACTATGTTTGTGTAACTGTTTGTTTAGTGGTCAAAACGATAGTTGTTTGGGAAAGTAATAAATTGCCTTGCTGCTGGCATGATTTACAGACACTTGAAAGTGAGGCGATGGGTTACAAAAACGGCTATAGTTACAGATTGGTAGCCCCGATTTGAAATCCGACTTTTTCTATGAAGAGCAGAGAAGCAGGGGAAGATTTCATGCCAAACTATGTTTGTGTAACAGTTTGTTTAGTGGTCAAAACGATAGTTGTTTGGGAAAGTAATAAATTGCCTTGCTGCAGGCATGATTTCCAGACACTTGAAAGTGAGGCGATGGGTTACAAAAACGGCTATAGTTACAGATTGGTAGCCCGATTTGAAATCCGACTTTTTCTATGAAGAGCAGAGAAGCAGGGGAAGATTTCATGCAAACTATGTGATTTTTACAGACACTTGAAAGTGAGGCGAGATGGGTTACAAAAACGGCTATAGTTACAGATGATTTGAAATCCGACTTTTTCTATGAAGAGCAGAGAAGCAGGGGAAGATTTCATGCCAAACTATGTTTGTGTAACTGTTTGTTTAGTGGTCAAAACGATAGTTGTTTGGGAAAGTAATAAATTGCCTTGCTGCAGGCATGATTTACAGACACTTGAAAGTGAGGCGATGGGTTACAAAAACGGCTATAGTTACAGATTGGTAGCCCGATTTGAAATCCGACTTTTCTATGAAGAGCAGAGAAGCAGGGGAAGATTTCATGCCAAACTATGTTTGTGTAACTGTTTGTTTAGTGGTCAAAACGATAGTTGTTTGGGAAAGTAATAAATTGCCTTGCAGGCATGATTTGCAGCATGATTTACAGACACTTGAAAGTGAGGCGATGGGTTACAAAAACGGCTATAGTTACAGATTGGTAGCCCCGATTTGAAATCCGACTTTTTCTATGAAGAGCAGAGAAGCAGGGGAAGATTTCATGCCAAACTATGTTTGTGTAACTGTTTGTTTAGTGGTCAAAACGATAGTTGTTTGGGAAAGTAATAAATTGCCTTGCTGCAGGCATGGCATGATTTACAGACACTTGAAAGTGAGGCGATGGGT
>NW_026285184.1:0-6798 GCF_023373465.1 Oncorhynchus keta | reverse complement strand
GGCCCCAGTGAGAGTACTTGGCCACAGGACAGCTGTAATCTCCAGGACCTGAGATAACGGCCCCAGTGAGATAACTGGCCACAGTGAGGTAACGGCCACAGGACAGCTGTAATCTCCAGGACCTGAGATACACGGCCACAGTGAACAGCTGTAATCTCCAGGACCTGAGGTAACGGCCACAGTGAGGCAGCTGTAATCTCCAGGACCTGAGGTAACGGCCCCAGTGAGATAACGTGACCTCCAGGACCTGAGGTAACGGCCACAGGACAGCTGTAATCTCCAGGACCTGAGGTAACGGCCTCAGTGAGGCAGCTGTAATCTCCAGGACCTGAGATAACGGCCCCAGTGAGATAGACTGGCCCCAGTGAGATAGCCGGCCCCAGTGAGGATAACGGCCTCAGGACAAATATAATCTCCAGGACCTGAGGTAACGGCCACAGGACAGCTGTAATCTCCAGGACCTGAGGTAGCGACCCCAGTGAGATGACAAACCTACCGCCACCGGCCCTGACCACCGAACCTACCGCCGACCACGACCCTGACCACCGAACCTACCGCCACCGACACTGACCACCGAACCTACCGACCACCGACGCTCACTGACCACCGAACCTACCGCTACGTCACTGACCCTACCGAATCTCTGTCTGCAGCTCCCGGAGCCAAAGTCTCCCCTTGGGATGCTCATGATGGGAGAACACAGTAGGACCTGGCCAATAGAAGGACAGGAAGGAGTAGGTAGGCAATGTATTCTATGAAGAACAAATACTCTAGAGCAAGGTCTGGACACGTGGTCGTCCCACCGAGCTAACTACAGTGACGCGTGGTCGTCCCACCGAGCTAACTACAGTGACGCGTGGTCGTCCCACCTAGCTAACTACAGTGACGCGTGGTCGTCCCACCTAGCTAACTACAGTGACGCGTGGTCGTCCCACCTAGCTAACTACAGTGACGCGTGGTCGTCCCACCTAGCTAACTACAGTGACGCGTGGTCGTCCCACCTAGCTAACTACAGTGACGCGTGGTCGTCCCACCTAGCTAACTACAGTGACGCGTGGTCGTCCCACCTAGCTAACTACAGTGACGCGTGGTCGTCCACCTAGCTAACTACAGTGACGCGTGGTGCGTCCCACCTAGCTAACTACAGTGACGCGTGGTCGTCCCACCTAGCTAACTACAGTGACGCGTGGTCGTCCCACCTAGCTAACTACAGTGACGCGTGGTCGCCCCACCTAGCTAACTACAGTGACGCGTGGTCGTCCCACCTAGCTAACTACAGTGACGCGTGGTCGTCCCACCTAGCTAACTACAGTGACGCGTGGTCGCCCCACCTAGCTAACTACAGTGACGGCGTGGTCGTCCCACCTAGCTAACTACAGTGACGCGTGGTCGTCCCACCCTAGCTAACTACAGTGACGCGTGGTCGTCCCACCTAGCTAACTACAGTGACGCGTGGTCGTCCCACCTAGCTAACTACAGTGACGCGTGGTCGTCCCACCTAGCTAACTACAGTGACGCGTGGTCGTCCCACCTAGCTAACTACAGTGACGCGTGGTCGTCCCACCTAGCTAACTACAGTGACGCGTGGTGGCGTCCCACCTAGCTAACTACAGTGACGCGTGGTCGTCCCACCTAGCTAACTACAGTGACGCGTGGTCGTCCCACCTAGCTAACTACAGTGACGCGTGGTCGTCCCACCTAGCTAACTACAGTGACGCGTGGTCGCCCCACCTAGCTAACTACAGTGACGCGTGGTCGTCCCACCTAGCTAACTACAGTGACGCGTGGTCGTCCCACCTAGCTAACTACAGTGACGCCGTGGTCGTCCCACCTAGCTAACTACAGTGACGCGTGGTCGTCCCACCTAGCTAACTACAGTGACGCGTGGTCGTCCCACCTAGCTAACTACAGTGACGCGTGGTCGTCCCACCTAGCTAACTACAGTGACGCGTGGTCGTCCCACCTAGCTAACTACAGTGACGCTGTGGATCGTCCGCAACTGACTAAGCTAGACCTAGCATGTGCCATAGTCAAGTGGTACTGGTCACCATCTCTATTGCTAACTACAGGTGTACAGCGTGAAGTCGACCCACCTAGCTAAGCTACAGAGTGCACCATCGCATGTGAGGCGTGCGGCCTACCTAGCTAATCTACAGTGATGGCGCTGAGTCGGGTTCCCTATAGGTTACTATATTGTACTATTTATTGATATGTATGGTTCCCCCTTTGCTCTACAAGGGCCGTGACTTTTGTGGAGCGATGGGTAACGATGCTTCGAGGGTGACTGTTGTCGTTGTGTGCAGAGAGGTCTCTGGTTCGCGCCCGGGTATGGGGCGAGGGGACGGTCTAAAGTTATACTGTTACACTAGCCCCGACCAGTACAACTCTGAGTGAGAGGACACACACGACCCGAGAACAGCGGGCTACGAATATAAACCATCATTTAGTCCATTACAGCCCGCTGCACTCCATCATACTGGAGTCTGATGGTTCCCTGCCTTCTCCAATGTCCTCACCAGAACCCATAGAAAATACACAGAATCCCTTACCGACTGTGGTAATGTTGTCAAGAAAACCGAGGCATTATCCTCCCTGGTATTTTAGTTTTCCTTTGTACGTAGGCGTCTATAAAATGTTTTGCTACGGATCTGATCTAATAAACAAACCTGGCGCCGTCTATTCCTTCTACCCAAACAGCAGCGTAATTAGGTGGCAGGTGGCGTCGTATCGGAGCCCATGTAGTTACAGTACTGGTAACAAATCAAAGACCTGCCGGCCTTAGAGGGTCTGACAAACGTGTCTGAGTTTCGGGTCCAAACCAGATAAGATTTAAGAGCTGTGCTGCCTGTTGACAAATGGGCCTGAAGATACTGACTGTATAATTAGATTTAAGAGCTGTGCTGCCTGTTGACAAATGGGCCTGAAGATACTGACTGTATAATTAGATTTAAGAGCTGTGCTGCCTGTTGACAAACGGGCCTGAAGATACTGACTGTATAATTAGATTTAAGAGCTGTGCTGCCTGTTGACAAATGGGCCTGAAGATACTGACTGTATAATTAGATTTAAGAGCTGTGCTGCCTGTTGACAAACGGGCCTGAAGATACTGACTGTATAATTAGATTTAAGAGCCGTGCTGCCTGTTGACAAATGGGCCTGAAGATACTGACTGTATAATTAGATTTAAGAGCTGTGCTGCCTGTTGACAAATGGGCCTGAAGATACTGACTGTATAATTAGATTTAAGAGCTGTGCTGCCTGTTGGACGAAACGGGCCTGAAGATACTGACTGTATAATTAGATTTAAGAGCTGTGCTGCCTGTTGACAAATGGGCCTGAAGATACTGACTGTATAATTAGATTTAAGAGCTGTGCTGCCTGTTGACAAACGGGCCTGAAGATACTGACTGTATAATTAGATTTAAGAGCTGTGCTGCCTGTTGACAAACGGGCCTGAAGATACTGACTGTATAATTAATTAGATTTAAGAGCTGTGCTGCCTGTTGACAAACGGGCCTGAAGATACTGACTGTATAATTATCAGATTCAAGAGCTGTGCTGCCTGTTGACAAACGGGCCTGAAGATACTGACTGTATAATTAGATTTAAGAGCTGTGCTGCCTGTTGACAAACGGGCCTGAAGATACTGACTGTATAATTAGATTTAAGAGCTGTGCTGCCTGTTGACAAATGGGCCTGAACATACTGACTGTACAATTAGATTTAAGAGCTGTGCTGCCTGTTGACAAATGGGCCTGAAGATACTGACTGTATAATTAGATTTAAAGAGCTGTGCTGCCTGTTGACAAACGGGCCTGAAGATACTGACTGGAGAGCTACCAGATTTAAGAGCTGTGCTGCCTGTTGACAAACGGGCCTGAAGATACTGACTGGTATAATTAGATTTAAGAGCTGTGCTGCCTGTTCGACAAACGGGCCTGAAGATACTGACTGTATAATTAGATTTAAGAGCTGTGCTGCCTAAGTCGACAAACGGGCCTTGAAGATACATGACTAGTATGAGTGGGTCTAAGAGCTGTGCGGCCTGTCAAGACAAACGGGCCTGAAGATACTGACTGTATAATTAGATTTAAGAGCTGTGCTGCCTGTTGACAAATGGGCCTGAAGGATACTGACTGTATAATTAAAATTGGTAGCATGGGAGGTTCCCAAATGGAAAATCTAGTCATTGCAATTTCATATAATATATTATCATGTGTAGCCCATCGCTCTACCTTGTTAATATTATATTTTGAAGAAGAGCCAATCATGTGCCTGAAAAAATGAAGTCTTCACTATTATTCTACAATGTAGAAAATAGTTAAAATAAAGAAAAACCCTTGAATGAGTAGGTGTGTCCAAACTTTTGGACTGGTACTGTTTTCTTTGACCCTGCTGGTCATTTGTGAACATTTGAACATCTTGGCCATGTTCTGTTATAATCTCCACCCTGCACAGCCAGAAGAGGACTGGCCACCCCACATAGCCTGGTTCCTCTCTAGGTTTCTTCCTAGGTTTTGGCCTTTCTAGGGAGTTTTTCCTAGCCACCGTGCTTCTACACCTGCAGTGCTTGCTGTTTGGGGTTTTTAGGCTGGGTTTCTGTACAGCGCTGCACAGAGATATCAGCTGATGTAAGAAGGGGCTTTATAAATACATTTGATTTGATTTGCTGTATGTGAATAAAAAATAGAATTAATAAATCATTGAAAATGTTCGAAATACTGAATTTCTTATACGAGAGGAAATGTCCTAAGTGTCTCTGTAACAAGACCAGCTGTGAGAAACATCATGGACCAGATCCACCCCTGACCGCTGTATATTATGACAGGAACAAGGTGCCTCGTCACCCAGTCTCTGAGTGGAGCAGAGAAAGCCCTGATGCCTCACAATGCCCAGTAAGCAAGACAGCCGTAACACAGGGCAGGAGGCCTTCCTCGGCATACATTCATGGATATCTATCAGAAGACTCATGTTTCTTTGTGAGATATAGATGGTGTGTGTGGTTTGCCTTATGATGGAGGGCCATTCAGCCTCCATTTAATAATATAATATGTTGTAACACACCGAGTCCCCCTGGGCTCTGGGCTAGGGCGCTAGGACTCTGGGCGCTAGGGCCCTGGACTCTGGGCTAGGGCCCTGGACTCTGGGCTAGGGCCCTGGACTCTGGGCTAGGGCCCTGGACTCTGGGCTAGGGCCCTGGACTCTGGGCTAGGGCCCTGGACTCTGGGCTAGGGCCCTGGACTCTGGGCTAGGGCCTGGACTCTGGGCTAGGGCCTGGACTAGGGCCCTGGACTAGGACTCTGGGCTAGGGCCCTGGACTCTGGGCTAGGGCTCTGGGCTAGGGCCTGGACTCTGGGCTAGGGCCCTGGACTCTGGGCTCAGGGCCCCTGGACTCTGGGCTAGGGCCCTGGACTCTGGGCTAGGGCCCTGGACTCTGGACTAGGGCCCTGGACTGGGCCCTGGACTAGAGACTCTGGGCTAGGGCCCTGGACTCTGGGCTAGGGCCCTGGACTCTGGCTAGGGCCCTGGACTCTGGGCTAGGGCCCCTGGACTCTGGGCTAGGGCCCTGGACTCTGGGCTAGGGCCCTGGACTCTGGGCTAGGGCCCTGGACTCTGGGCTAGGGCCCTGGACTCTGGGCTAGGGCCCTGGACTCTGGGCCCTGGACTCTGAGCTAGGGCCCTGGACTCTGGGCCTAGGGCCCTGGACTCTGGGCTAGGGCCCTGGACTCTGGGCTAGGGCCCTGGACTCTGGGCTAGGGCCCTGGACTCTGGGCTAGGGCCCTGGACTCTGGGCTAGGGCCCTGGACTCTGGGCTAGGGCCCTGGACTCTGGGCTAGGCCCTGGACTCTGGGCTAGGGCCCTGGACTCTGGGCTAGGGCCCTGGACTCTGGGCTAGGGCCCTGGACTGGGCTAGGGCCCTGATCTGGGCTAGGCCCTGACTCGCTAGGGCCCTGACTCTGGGCTAGGGCCCTGACCCCTGGGCTAGGGCCCTGGACTCTGGGCTAGGGCCCTGACTCTGGGCTAGGGCCCTGGACTCTGGGCTAGGCCCTGGACTCTGGGCAGGGCCCTGGACTCTGGGCTAGGCCCTGGACTCTGGGCTAGGGCCCTGGACTCTGGGCTAGGGCCCTGGACTCTGGGCAGGGCCCTGGACTCTGGGCTGGGCCCTGGACTCTGGGCTAGGGCCCTGGGACTCTGGGCTAGGGCCCTGGACTCTGGGCTCATGTTTAGATAAGGTTAGTATCACACCTCATATAGACCTATGGGCTAGGCTGCATGTTTAGATAAGGTTAGTATCACACCTCATAGACACTATGGGCCAGGCTACCTCGTGGGCTAAGGATTAGTGGTATCGCACCTCATATGGACCTACATGGAGCTAGGCTACATGTTTAGATAAGGTTGGTATCTGCCTCATAGACCTATGGGAGCTGAGCTGCATGTTTGGAGCTAAAGTATCACCTCATATAGGCCCAAATGGGCTGGAGGCTGCATGTTTAGGAGTGAAGGTTAGTCATCTGCCTCATATAGACCTATGGGCACAGGCTATATTGCATGGATTTATTGTGATGGTGTAGATTCAGGCTACATGGATTTATTGTGATGGTGTAGCATTGATGTTACATGGATTCATTGTGATGGTGTAGACTATATTACATGGATTTGTTGTGATGTAGTGTAGACTACATTACATGGATTTGTTGTGATGGGTGTAGACTATATTACATGGATTTATTGTGATGGTGTAGGTAGACTATATTACATGGATTTATTGTGATGGTGTAGGTAGACTATATTACA
>NW_026285183.1:0-1123 GCF_023373465.1 Oncorhynchus keta | reverse complement strand
ATAAGCTGGACAGTCTTTTCGAAAATCGTGAACACCATGGCGATGGCCGAGGTTATCGTTGGAGACATACCTCGGAACAACAACAGGTCCGGAGGCGGATCTTTCCCTGGCATGGAAAGTGGACAGAGCTTCGACAGGAGCGCGGAAAAGACTTTGCGATGGGGAATTGGAAACGGATAATGTCTCAGGGCTAACAGGACCCCTATATCTGGAAGAAATAGTTAAAAAATGTTGAATTATAACGTGTGTTAAAATGTAGGTGTTAATTTTTGAAATGTATCCTCATTTAACTAAGGGGTAGCGCTCTTTCTCTCACGCTAGGGTCTGGCGCAGACAACTGTAAGATCTGAAAAAACATGTATTATTTTATAGTCTATTCCTACATGGGTATGTTATGAACATTACGTTTTATTAAAGTTTGTAATAATGTACAAAGACCGGCCTCCAAGTTTTTTTTACATAAAGCACGTGTGATGCATGTTTAAATATTATTCAAATGTGTTACTTAATTCAAACATGTCTTAAAGGTTGTAAGAAATATTTTGGAATTCAATAAAGGAATTTTAAAAACGGTATCTCACCCTTTAACTATGGGAAAGCCTATTTAACAACGTCTTCCAGCTCTGTCGCTAAGTAAAATAGAATCAGGGGTGTGTGTGTGTGAGTGGTCTTGAGGCGTAGCAACAGGCGTGTGTGTGTGTGTGTGTGTGGCTGTGTGTGTTACATAAATCCTAAGGTGGTGGGGTTCACCCGGGTCCAGGAGACTCATCTGTAGAGAATGCGTTTGAAACCAAGGTTTACATTATCCGTCATATGGCCTGTCAAGATATAGGCCTACAGCCTGGTTAAACACTGATATCTAATCAACACCCAGGATTACCAGCAGACAGCACGATACTTTGATTCAAGGCCTTTGGAGGCTCTAAAACAGACATACAGGGGTGGGGTGTAGCATACATCTCTCGAAACTCATTCCGTACTTTTTAGATAGTTAGGGACAGAACTCCTTTTAACGCCAGCTAGCATTGCTTTAGCGCACAAACATACAGCCCCGAATATTGAGCTGCACTGGACTAGATGAAATACAGATTAAAAATAATCATGAATAATATTCGGATCTCGC
>NW_026285182.1:0-20892 GCF_023373465.1 Oncorhynchus keta | reverse complement strand
ATGATCCATCGCATCTCCCAAAAATGTTTTCAACATACATCTGTAAAATGATAGTCTAGAAACTAAAGCTTTGGTTGTCTTCCTCTCAGGCTTCCATGTCTTCTCCCTGGACCTCCTCAATGTCCACCTCTTGAACATCAGACTCTGAGGTCTCATCTTCACTGTCACTTTCCAACCTTGTTGAGGATGGCTCGTTGTCAGGCTCAAAAAGCCTCAAATTTGCCCAGATGGCCACCAATTTTTCAATCCTTGTATTGGTCAGCCTGTTGCGTGCTTTGGTGTGTATGTTCCCAAACAAGCACCAGTTGCGCTCTGAGGCGACTGATGTTGGTGGGATTTGGAGGATGATGGAGGCAACAGGGGAAAGAGCCTCAGATCCACAAAGTCCCTTCCACCAGGTGGCTGATGAGATATGTTGGCACGACTGCCATATTGCATCTCCATCACAAAGCCCTTGCTTGAAAGTGTACTTCGCCAGACTGCCAATAACCTCGCTCTCATCCAGGCTAAGGTGGCGAGACACGGTAGTGATGACACCATAGGCCTTGTTGATCTCTGCACCAGACAGGATGCTCTTGCCAGCATAGTTGGGGTAGACAGAAGTCTTCACACTTTTAATGTATTTCAGAACTGCAGTTTCCTCTGCTTGGAGCACCAGTGAAGTGGGCAGGGCTTTATGGATTTCTTCTCTTACATCTGCAGAGTCTGAACATCAGACAGGATGGCATTGTCTCCCTCAATCTGTGCAATGGCTACTGCTATAGGTTTCAGGAGTTTCAGGCTGCTAACCACTGTCTGCCAAAATACATCATCCAGGAGGATTCTCTTGATGGGGCTGTCCATATCAGCAGACTGTGATATGGCCATTTCTTGGAGAGACTCCTTCCCCTCCACGAGACTGTCAAACATGATGACAACAATACCTCCAACGGGTGTTGCTGGGCAGCTTCAATGTGGTGCTCTTATTCTTCTCACTTTGATTGGTGAGGTAGATTGCTGCTATAACTTGATGACCCTTCACATACCTAGCAAGTTCATTGGCTCTCTTGTAGAGTGTATGCATTGTTTTCAGTGCCATGATGTCCTTGAGGAGCAGATTCAATGCATGAGCAGCACAGCCAATGGGTGTGATGTGAGGGTAGGACTCCTCCACTTTAGACCAAGCAGCCTTCATGTTCACAGCATTATCTGTCACCATTGCAAATACATTCTGTGGTCCAAGGTCATTGATTACTGCCTTCAGCTCATCTGCAATGTAGAGACCGGTGTGTCTGTTGTCCCTTGTGTCTGTGCTCTTGTAGACAAAAGAATTGCCTTATGTGTATCCCACAAAAAGGTTCACTGTTATAAGCTCACTTTTTTTATTGAATTTACGCAAAATTCCCAAAATTCCTGGGCTTAACGTAATTTCGAAAATTTACCGGAAGGTGTCCGACCCTTTTCAACCCTATCCCTGTCTCTCTCTTCCTGTCTCTCTCTTCCTGTCTCTCTCTCTCGCTCTCTCTCTCTGGCTCTCTCTCTGTCTATCTGGCTCTCTCTGGCTCTCTCTCTGTCTGTCAGCTCTCTCTCTGTCTATCTGGCTCTCTCTGGCTCTCTGGCTCTCTCTCTCTGGCTCTCTCTCTGTCTATCTGGCTCTCTCTGGCTCTCTGGCTCTCTCTCTCTGGCTCTCCCAGTGTATCACTTAATCTCTCCCTATGTCTCTCTCACGCTCTCTCTCTCTCTCTCTCTCTCTCTCTCTCTCTCTCTCTCTCTCTCTCTCTCTCTCTCTCTGTCTCTCTATCTCTTTGGCACTACAGGGGCTAACAGACTCACAACCCAGTCTGGGTGCAGTCAGTCTATGCATACTGGATTAGCACCACTGTAATTATCTGGTGTGTGTGTGTCTTTTTTACCACGTGTGACCTTGTCTTTAGTTGATCTGCCTTCCCCTTGTCTATGATGAGGCCATCAGTGTGTGACGTGTTGTGTTTTTCTATTAGATGATGTGTGCCGCTGTGTGTGTTCATTTATTGGCTTGCAGCAGTCCTTGTAGAAGCGGACGGAAACGACACTATCGCTTCTCCATATACGTCCTGCCATAATCTATGATGTGTTTTGCAGGTGTTAGACTAACATTGATAAGATCCCAATCGCCAGGGCCAGCCCATTCCCAGCCCGTCTGCTGCTAGGCTAACCGCTAACACTGCTGATCTCTTGACTCTCTGATAAAGGCAGCACTGCCGAATCACGTTCTCGTCTTGCTCAACTTAAAATAAAAGGTAGGCGAGGTGTCCTTTTTGAAAAGAAGCTTTTGAGTGCCGCCGTTTCCCAATGTTTCTGGAACTTGGGATTTCATTTGAAGTCATTGCCATATATGGCAGAGCACCCAGCTATTAAAGCGTGATAGCCTGTTACCCACTCCACGGCTAATGCTACATCAGAAACATTCACTATGAGATGTGTAATGGATTATAAATGCTTTGACGAGCATTTGTGTGTTATTGGTTGGTAAAGGGAGCTGTGAAGTGTTATGAATGCTTATAGCTGTGTTATGAATGCTTATAGCTGTGTTATGAATGCTTATAGCTGTGTTATGAATGCTTATAGCTGTGTCATGAATGCTTATAGCTGTGTCATGAATGCTTATAGCTGTGTTATGAATTCTTGTAGCTGTGTTATGAATGCTTATAGCTGTTATGAATGCTTATAGCTGTGTCATGAATGCTTATAGCTGTGTCATGAATGCTTATAGCTGTGTTATGAATGCTTATAGCTGTGTTATGAATGCTTATAGCTGTGTTATGAATGCTTATAGCTGTGTTATGAATGCTTATAGCTGTGTCATGAATGCTTATAGCTGTGTTATGAATTCTTGTAGCTGTGTTATGAATTCTTGTAGCTGTGTTATGAATGCTTATAGCTGTTATGAATGCTTATAGCTGTGTCATGAATTCTTGTAGCTGTGTTATGAATGCTTATAGCTGTGTTATGAATGCTTATAGCTGTGTTATGAAAGCGTATAGCTGTGTTATGAATGCTTATAGCTGTGTTATGAATTCTTGTAGCTGTGTTATGAATTCTTGTAGCTGTGTTATGAATGCTTATAGCTGTTATGAATGCTTATAGCTGTGTTATGAAAGCTTATAGCTGTGCAGGGGTCGCTTTAGAGTTCAGAAATCTGCATTTTGAAACGTAAACCATCAACAAATGTCACCTGCGTTTTATATTAAAAGTCAACAGTGTAGTTTTGCTTCAATAGAGTGATCAGGGGCGTGCAATTACAGTTTTCTCTGAAAATACTTTAGTGCATTCGGCAGAAAATAGCTTAATGTTAATCAGATGACAACAGAAGCAGCTATTTGGCTGGCAGCCACACAACTAAATGAGCTTACAATGAAAAGGCAAAGTATTTTTTTGCAAAACATATGCATGGCCATCATATTTTGAATGTTTATCATAGCCAGCTACATTTATTAATGTTTTGCTTGAAGTGGCATTTTACCAGAGAAAAGTAGCTCCACATCAGTCAGAGCGCTGTTTGCTGATAGAATGGCCGTTGGTGAATTCTCAACCGAGTGGAGAAGTGCAACTGAAGCACAAAGTTAGTCTGATGCTGAGCAGGAGTTACACTAAGGATTTTAGATCTGGCTTTACAAAACGCAGCAAGATGTGTATTTCAGTCTGCGTCGGTCTATCTTAACACAACCCAATGATAACGGTCTGGGTCGGTCTATCTTAACACAACCCAATGATAACGGTCTGGGTCGGTCTATCTTAACACAACCCAATGATAACGGTCTGGGTCGGTCTATCTTAACACAACCCAGTCGATAACGTTCATTGGATGACTTAACACAACCCAATGATAACGTCTGGGTCGGCTTATCTTAACACAACCTAATGATAACGGGTCTGGGTCGGTTCATCTTAACACAACCCAATGATAACGGGTTCGTCGGGTCTATCTTAACACAACCCAATGATAATGTCTGGCCGGGTCTATCTTAAAAAACACAACCCAATGATAACTGTTGATCTTAACACAACCCATTGATAACTGTTCATCTTAACACAACCCATTGATAACGGTCTGCGTTGGTCCATCTTAATACAACCTATTGATAACTGTCCATCTTAACACAACCCATTGATAACTGTCCATCTTAGCACAACCCATTGATAACGGTCTGCGGGTCCATCTTAATACAACCCATTGATAACTGTCCATCTTAACACAACCCATTGATAACTGTCCATCTTAGCACAACCCATTGATAACGGCCTGCGTTGGTCCATCTTAATACAACCCATTGATAACTGTCTGATCTTAACACAACCTATTGATAACTGTCCATCTTAGCACAACCCATTGATAACGGTTCGCGTTGGTCCATCTTAATACAACCCCATTGATAACTGTCCATCTTAACACAACCTTATTGATAACTGTCCATCTTAACACAACCTATTGATAACTGTCTGCGTTGGTCTCTTCTCAACCATAACATAACTGAGCTGGTACAATTATTATTATTATATATATTATAATCGTGGGACAATAAATTCATGAACTAATAGTTGTTATAATCGTCTTAATACATATTCATTTTTCGGACAAGGGGATTCAACTTTATAGATATCATTTACCCAGTTTCCAATTTTTACGTGAAGTGGGTAAAGTTGATGGTCATTTTATGAGCAGAATGGCACCATTGGGAGGAGAAGGTTCATTTCAAACGTTTGAAGTGGTCAGAACCATTCATTTTTGAGACGGGTGTCACCAGAGCTGTGTTGTTTCTAGGTTTGTAAGAGCTGTGTTGTTTACATTAGGTTTGTCAGAGCTGTGTTGTTTACATTAGTTTGTCAGAGCTGTGTTGTTTACATTAGGTTTGTCAGAGCTACAGTTTACATTAGGTTTGTCAGAGCTGGGTTGTTTATATTAGTTTGTCAGAGCTGTGTTGTTTACATTAGGGTTTGTCAGAGCGGGTGTTTACATTAGGTTTGTCAAAGCTGTGTTGTTTACATTAGGTTTGTCAGAGCTGGGTTGGTTATATTAGGTTTGTCAGAGCTGTGTTGTTTACATTAGGTTTGCTGAGCTGGGTTGTTTACATTAGGTTTGTCAGAGCTGGGTGTTTATATTAGGTTTGTCAGAGCTGTGTTGTTTACATTAGGTTTGTCAGAGCTGGTTGTTTACATTAGGTTTGTCAAAGCTGTGTTGTTTACATTAGGTTTGTCAGAGCTGGGTTGTTTACATTAGGTTTGTCAGAGCTGGGTTGTTTATATTAGGTTTGTCAGAGCTGTGTTGTTTATATTAGGTTTGTCAGAGCTGTGTTGTTTATATTAGGTTTGTCAGAGCTGTGTTGTTTACTAGGTTTGTCAGAGCTGTGTTGTTTACATTAGGTTTGTCAGAACTGGGTTGCTTTACATTAGGTTTCTCAGAGCTGGGTTGTTTATATTAGGTTTTCTCAGAGCTGGGTTGTTTATATTAGGTTTGTCAGAGCTGGGTTGTTTACATTAGGTTTGTCAGAGCTGTGTTGTTTATATTAGGTTTGTCAGAGCTGGGTTGTTTACATTAGGTTTGTCAGAGCTGGGTTGTTTATATTAGGTTTGTCAGAGCTGGGTTGTTTATATTAGGTTTGTCAGAGCTGTGTTGTTTACATTTAGGTTTGTCAGAGCTGGGTTGTTTATATTAGGTTTGTCAGAGCTGTGTTGTTTACTTTAGGTTTGTCAGAGCTGTGTTGTTTACATTAGTTTGTCAGGAGCTGTGTTGTTTACATTAGGTTTGTCAGAGCTCATTTTTAAAAAATGCATTATAATGTATTTGTCACGCTCTGACCTTAGTTCCTTAAGTCTTTGTTTTAGTATGGTCAGGCGCAGTTGGGTGGGTTGTCTATGTTAGTTTTTCTATGATTTGGTATTTCTGTGTTTGGTTTGGAAGGTTCTCAATCAGAGGCAGCCGTCAATCGGTGTCCCTGATTGAGAACCATACTTAGGTAGCCTGGTTGTCCCTGATTGAGAACCATACTTAGGTAGCCTGGTTGTCCCTGATTGAGAACCATACTTAGGGCAGCCTGGTTGTCCCTGGGATTGAGAACCATACTTAGCAGCCTGGTTGTCCCTGATTGAGAACCATACTTAGGCAGCCTGGTTGTCCCTGATTGAGAACTATACTTAGGCAGCCTGGTTGTCCCTGATTGAGATCCATACTTAGGCAGCCTGGTTGTCCCTGATTGAGATCCACTTAGGTAGCCTGGTTGTCCCTGATTGAGAACCATACTTAGGCAGCCTGGTTGTCCCTGATTGAGATCCATACTTAGGCAGCCTGTTTATTCCTGGATTGAAGAACCATATTTACGGAGCCTGGTTGTCCCTGATTGAGATCCACTGAGCAGCCTATGTCCCTGATTGAGATCCACTTAGCAGCCTGGTTTCACTGTTGAGTTGTGGGTGATTGTTTTCTGTTTTGTGTCTACACCCAGACAGGACTGTTTTGTGTCTACACCAGACAGGACTGTGTTGTGTCTACACCAGACAGGACTGTTTTGTGTCTACACCAGACAGACTGTTTCATTTAGTTCATTCTCCTTTTGTTATTTTGTTTAGTGTACTCTTGATAATAAATTATCAATATGGACACTTACCACGCTGCGCATTGGTCCTCTCTTTCTCCCAACGACGAACGTTACAGTATTACACTTTTCAACAAAAATGACAATTATGACAATATCTGTGGCCATGTGCATGACACTAATCGTTACCCAAAATTCCCACAATCGTCACAGCACTAAACATAACGGTGACGACCAAACAGGGATTTTGTTGAGCTTTATAATTGACGATTCCAGAATACATGAGAACTGTACAGTTCAGTACTGGTATTAAATATGTAATGTGTTGTATCCCTACAGGACAACACTACACTGGGTTATACTGACGTTGCTACTGTATTAAATAGGGGATTTGTAATAGATGTTACAGCGTGTCTTCCCAACAACAACAACAACAGCAGACATTTTCATCTCCACAGTGGTTTTCCCTTGATTACATGCAGTCGTTAGACTTTAACAGTTCTATTTTAAAATTGTTGTCAGTTTCCCTTCAAAATGGCTCAGAACCTGGGCCATATTTCATGTTGTTTACTGTCCTCCTCCCTCCTCTCGTTCCATGGCTGTCACCTCACACCCATTGAAGAAGTCTTTCTGTGCAGAGTTTGTGTGTGAAAGGATGGTGGTGGCTGGGACTGATAGCTTGAATCCTGACATGGTGCCCTTTTCATTTTTCAAATCCCCAAGAGGCTTATGGGTAGGCTCTACCCCTTTTGGACTCCACACTGAACGAACCAGGCAACGGTACACCAATCCCCCAGCACACGGCCAGGGTCAGAGGTCTGAAGGAGGGTTAGTGGGTTTGAAGCCCGGACTGTAAGAATTCAACCGTGTGCTTGTCTTTCCCCCTGACTGTTGAAGACAATAGGTGTTCGGATGTGTTCCAACGGTACCATATTACCTATATATGAAGGACAGACAAAGAGAGGAGGGGGGCTTTCTGAAGGTCAGGCAGAATGATTGAGAACATGCACAGGAGGGAAGGTATGTGTGTGTCTTGTATGAAACAGATGACACAGCAAGGTCATGTTCCATGCTAGTCTCTGTTACCAAGGGAACCGTATTGCACTTGCCCCTGAAAGCCACAATCAGGAATTTAAACCTCCTCTAATAGCCGTGTGTGTGTGTGTGTGTGTGTGTGTGTGTGTGTGTGTGTGTGTGTGTGTGTGTGTGTGTGTGTGTGTGTGTGTGTGTGTGTGTGTGTGTGTGTGTGTGTGTGTGTGTGTGTAATTTCACAGTTTCATCCATATTCATTCCTCTCTCTACTAAAGCCGTGAAGGAGAATTAATCTGACGGCTTTGTATTGTTCACAAGCCTCATCTCACTCCGGCACTGTTTCAAATGGATCTGTGCTTCATACGACAAAATAGAGGATTTATGTTGTTGCAGACAGATGCCTAAGACTTTAGAATACATATCAGTGAGAGAAGAGATTAGATGTATTTAGATGTACATTTAGATTAATTTTAGCATTAATTTAGCTGTACATTTAGAATGAATTTAGTGTTAATTTAGCTGTCCATTTAGCTGTATAAAACACGGGTATTTTCTGTAGTATTTCAACAGGCAGGTGGCTAAAACTCATGGCACTCGCATGCATGTATGCACACACACACACACACACACACACACACACACACACACACACACACGGAGAGTAACATTTATGAGAACAGGGATCCTTTGTGTTTTACAAGACAGTCTGACCCTAGTGTCAGGAGACAGGGAGGGGAGCGAGAAAGAGCGAGAGAGGCAGATGGAGAGAGAGAACCCAGAGATTGAGAGCAAGAGCGAGATGGAGAGGGGGAGAAGGGGAGTGAGAGAGAGAGAGGGGGGGTTGATAGTTGGGGTATGCTATCAGAGAGTGATGTCTCTAAGGTAGAAAGAAGCCTCCTATACAGACAGACAGTCGATGAGAGAGGCAGACAGTCTCACGCTTGGAGAGAGCAGGAGAGAGCTGTCGTAGTAAAGATTAGGCATACAGGGCAGGGCCTGTATTCACAAAGCGTCTCAGAGTAGGACCGATCTAGGATCAGTTATCGTTTTAAATCATAATTAGTATTATTATATGGACAGAGGGGGACCTGATCCGAGATCAGCACTCCTACTCTGAGACACTGTGAATATGGGCCTCCATACTAGAGACTTTATTATGAATTTGGCTCATGGCTGTGGACTGTCTGTAATTCAAATTGACATGGTGGAGGTTTTTTAGTATGCTCACTTTGTAATTTCATGGACATTTTTGATGATACTCCATGTGGTTAGAGCGTTGGGCCAGAAACCGAAAGGTTGCTAGATCGAATCCCAAAGCTGACAATCTGTCGTTCTGCCCCTGAACAAGGCAGACTGTCATTGAAAATAAGAATATGTTCCTAATTGACTTGCCTAGTTAAATAAAGATAGAATAGAAATGTTTGGTCATAGTTCATCATGAATATTAACAGGAAGTAAGTAGGATGTCCTTGATAAACTACCTTGTAGTTCATCCTCAATTTATTTAATAAAGGTTAAATGAATCAATAGAATGATGTAATAGCACACTGATCATCAACCCTCAGACAGTCTGGTGTTTTAATGTTCTGCATGTCTTTCTTCTGGAACCATACCTCAACTTCCTGTCCATATCAATATTCTAACTGTCCTCAACTTCCTGTCCATATCAGTATTCTAACTGTCCTCAACCTCCTGTCCATATCAGTATTCTAACTGTCCTCAACCTCCTGTCCATATCAGTATTCTAACTGTCCTCAACTTCCTGTCCATGGCAGCATTCTAACTGTCCTAAACTTCCTGTCCATATCAGTATTCTAACTGTCCTCAACTTCCTGTCCATATCCGTATTCTAACTCTCCTCAACTTCCTGTCCATATCAGTATTCTAACTGTCCTCAACTTCCTGTCCATATCAGTATTCTAACTGTCCTCAACGTCCTGTCCATATCAGTATTCTAACTGTCCTCAACTTCCTGTCCATATCCGTATTCTAACTGTCCTCAACCTCCTGTCCATGGCAGCATTCTAACTGTCCTCAATCCCAACCCCGTGTTTCTATGACCAGTCCCAAATCCATCCATACTCCCACCTCATATCCCCATCCCTACTCCCGATCCTCCTCCCCTGCTTCCTATTCCCACTCCCTTCTCCGTATACCCTATCCCCTATCCTCTGTCTATCCTCTAGTCCCTAACCCTTATTCCCTTCTCCCTACTCCCTATCCCCTACTCCCTATCCTCTATCTACCCCATACACCCTACTCCCTATCCTCTATCTACCCCCTTCTCCCTACACCCCTACCCTTTACTCCTTCTCCCTACTCCCTATCCCCTACTCCCTATCCTCTATCTACCCCCATACACCCTACTCGCTACCCCTTACTCCCTATCCCCTATCCTCTATCTACTCCCTACATCCTCCCCTTACTCCCTATTCCCTATCCTCTGTTTACTCTCTACCCCCTACTCCCTTCCCCCTACACCCTACTCCATATCCCTTACCTCCTATCCCTACTCCCTATCCCCTACCCCCTACTCCATACATCCTACTTCCATCACCCTAGTTGTACTAGATCTGAATGGTTGGAATCATTTCCACCTATCAGAGGACAGATTGTAGCTTGTATTACCATGTACTTATCCAGTCCTAATTATAGCTGGCTTATATTTATCTGACTGACCCTTTCAAACCTACACAAAGTGACTAAGGGTTGGGGTATGGCTCCACTAACTGGTTCTTTGGACAATCATTACCCTGCCTGTCCAGGCCACAATATCCCTGATGTCTATCTGCCTGTCTCTGTCTGTTTTTGTCCCTGTCAGTCTCTTTATGTCTGTCTGCCTGTCTCTGTCTGTCTGCCTCTGTCTCTGTCTGTCTGCCTCTGTCTCTGTCTGTCTGCCTGTCTCTGTCTGCCTGTCTCTGTCTGTCTGCCTCTGTCTGTCTGCCTCTGTCTCTGTCTGTCTCTGTCTGTCTGCCTCTGTCTCTGTCTGTCTGCCTCTGTCTCTGTCTGTCTCTGTCTGTCTGCCTGTCTCTGTCTGCCTGTCTCTGTCTGTCTGCCTCTGTCTCTGTCTGTCTGTCTCTGTCTGTCTCTGTCTGTCTGCCTCTGTCTCTGTCTGTTTTTGTCCCTGTCAGTCTCTTTATGTCTGCCTGTCTCTGTCTGTCTGCCTCTGTCTCTGTCTGTCTGCCTCTGTCTCTGTCTGTCTCTTTCTGTCTGTCTGCCTGTCTCTGTCTGCCTGTCTCTGTCTGTCTGCCTCTGTCTCTGTCTGTCTGTCTGTCTGTCTCTGTCTGTCTCTTTCTGTCTGTCTGCCTGTCTCTTTCTGTCTGTCTGCCTGTCTCTGTCTGTTTGCCTGTCTCTGTCTGTTTTTGTCCCTGTCAGTCTCTTTATGTCTGTCTGCCTGTCTCTGTCTGTCTGCCTCTGTCTCTGTCTGTCTGCCTCTGTCTCTTTCTGTCTGTCTGCCTGTCTCTTTCTGTCTGTCTGCCTGTCTCTTTCTGTCTGTCTGCCTGTCTCTGTCTGTCTGTTTGCCTGTCTCTGTCTGTCTGCCTGTCTCTTTCTGTCTGTGCCTGTCTGTCTGCCTGTCTCTGTATCTCTGTCTCTGTCTGTCTCTTTCTGGCTTTGCCTGTCTCTGTTTGTCTGCCTGTCTCTGTATGTCTGTCTGCCTGTCTCTGTATGTCTGTCTGCCTGTCTCTGTATGTCTGTCTGCCTGTCTCTGTATGTCTGTCTGTCTGTCTGTCTGTCTGTCTGTCTGTCTGTCTGTCTGTCTGTCTGTCTGTCTGTCTGTCTGTCTGTCCGTCCGTCCTCTCCTCTCTCTTTCCATCTCTCTGTCCTGGCAAATGTTTGGTTTACGTTATGCCTCTGTGGCCCCAGAGGTAAATAATTCAACACACTGACCTTCTGGTTGGACTGTTCTGTTGTTGGGAGGAGGAGGGGTGGGGGAGCAGCCAGGTGAGGCAAGGGGGCTGAGGGTAAGATGGGAGGGGAGGGGGGCTAAGGGTGTGTGGGGAGGGTGAGGACTGAGTGTGAGTAGGGAGGGATGAGGGTGAGGGTGAGTGGGGAGGGTGAGGACTGAGTGTGAGTAGGGAGGGGTGAGAACTGAGTGTGAGTGGGGGAGGGTGAGGGGCTGAGTGTGAGTGGGGAGGGTGAGTAGGGAGGACAGTGTGAGTGGGGAGGGATGAGGGTGAGTGGGAGGGTGAGGACTGAGTGTGAGTGGGGAGGGTGAGTAGGGAGGACTGAGTGTGAGTGGGGAGGGTGAGGACTGAGTAGGGAGGGTGAGGACAGAGTGTGAGTGGGGAGGGTGAGTAGGGAGGACTGAGTGTGAGTGGGGAGGGTGAGTAGGGAGGACTGAGTGTGAGTGGGGAGGGTGAGGACAGAGTGTGAGTGGGGAGGGTGAGTAGGGAGGACTGAGTGTGAGTGGGGAGGGTGAGGACTGAGTGTGAGTAGGGAGGGGTGACGGTGGGGAGGGTGAGGACTGGAGTGTGAGTGGGGAGGACTGAGTGTGAATGGGGAGGGTGAGGACTGAGTGTGAGTGGGGAGGGTGAGTAGGGAGGACTGAGTGTGAGTGGGGAGGGTGAGGGACTGAGTGGGGGAGGGTGAGGACTGAGTGTGAGTGGGGAGGGTGAGTAGGGAGGACTAAGTGTGAGTGGGGAGGGTGAGTAGGGAGGACTGAGGTGAGTGGGGAGGGTGAGGACTGAGTGTGAGTAGGGAGGGATGAGGGTGAGTGGGGAGGGTGAGGACTGAGTGTGAGGTAGGGATGACAGTGAGTGGGGAGGGTGAGGACTGAGTGTGAGTGGGAAGGGTGAGGACTGAGTGGGGAGGGTGAGGACTGAGTGTGAGTGGGGAAGGGTGAGGACTGAGTGGGGAGGGTGAGGACTGAGTGGGGAGGGTGAGGACTGAGTGTGAGTGGGGAAGGGTGAGGACTGAGTGGGGAGGGTGAGTGGGGAGGGTGAGGACTGAGTGTGAGTGGGGAAGGGTGAGGACTGAGTGGGGAGGGGTGAGGACTCAGTGTGAGTGGGGAGGGTGAGGGTGAGTAGGTAGGGATGACAGTGAGTGGGGAGGGTGAGGACTGAGTGTGAGTAGGGAGGGATGAGGGTGAGTGGGGAGGGTGAGGACTGAGTGTGAGTAGGTAGGGATGACAGTGAGTGGGGAGGGTGAGGACTGAGTGTGAGTGGGGAAGGGTGAGGACTGAGTGGGGAGGGTGAGGACTCAGTGTGAGTGGGGAGGGTGAGGGTGAGTAGGTAGGGATGACAGTGAGTGGGGAGGGTGAGGACTGAGTGTGAGTAGGGAGGGCTGAGGGGGAGTGGGTGAGGTCTAGCCTCCATTTACAGTCTTTCCTGTAATATTTTGGAAACAATAAGGCCGGTATTGTCAGACATGCTGTCGTTGTGACGGGTTTGTTTGGCGGGTTTCTGGAAGCATCCTGATCAGCTGCAGTGCGTGTCTTTGAGGTGTTGACTTACCTTTCTGAGTTTTTGTTCAGCTGTGTCTTTAATAGCAATTGTAAAAGCTAATGAAAGGTCCCTTCCTTCTCTGTAAAAATGGAGTAGTCAGTGACAGTGTGTCCTATACCATAATGGTACATCTGATGTGATGTGATGGGGTTTTCTGTCAGTGACAGTGTGTCCTATACCATAATGGTACATCTGATGTGATGTGATGGGGTTTTCTGTCAGTGACAGTGTGTCCTATACCATAATGGTACATCTGATGTGATGTGATGGGGTTTTCTGTCAGTGACAGTGTGTCCTATACCATAATGGTACATCTGATGTGATGTGATGGGGTTTTCTGTCAGTGACAGTGTGTCCTATACCATAATGATACATCTGATGTGATGTGATGGGGTTTTCTGTCAGTGACAGTGTGTCCTATACCATAATGATACATCTGATGTGATGTGATGGGGTTTTCTGTCAGTGACAGTGTGTCCTATACCACATTGGTACATCTGATGTGATGTGATGGGGTTTTCTGTCAGTGACAGTGTGTCCTATACCATAATGGTACATCTGACGTGATGTGATGGGGTTTTCTGTCAGTGACAGTGTGTTCTGTACCATGGAATAACCTAGAATGTTGTTTGTACCTGTGTCTCCCTCCTGTCTTCTCGGGGACGTGTTCGGTACCATATTGTTTAAGTGGTTAATCTAACGTTCCTATAATGTTGTTTGTACATGTTTCTCAGTGTTTCCTTCCTGTGTTCTCCAGGCTGTTCAACCTGACGCTGAAGAAGCTGATCATGTTGAAGGAGCTTGATAAAGACCTCACCTCCGTGGTCATCGCTGTCAAACTACAAGTACTGCTCAGACCTCTCTTTCTCTCTCTCTCTCTCTCTCTCTCTCTCCTCTCTCTAAAGACTCTCTCTCTCTCTCTCTCTCTCTCTCTCTCTCTCTCTCTCTCTCTCTACTCTCTCTCTCTCTCTCTCTCTCTCTCTCTCCCTACCTCTTCTCCTCGTCTGTCTATTCAATGCCCAGCATCTCTCAATTCCTCCTCTCTGTCACTACTCTCTTGTTCTCTTCTCATTCTCACTGCTCCCTTCTTTTCTCCCTCTCTGTTTCCCCATGTCCTCCTCCATCCCTCTTCCCTCTGTATGGGGTCGTTGAATGCTGATTGTTTAGAGTTATCTGTGGTACGTCAATGATTATCCTCAACCAGATCTCTCCTTCCTCCCTCCCTCTCTCTTCTATCTCTCTTCCGGTCTTCACCCCCCTCTTCTCTCCTTCCTTCCTCCCTCTCTCTTCTATCTCTCTTCCGGTCTTCCTCCTCCCCTCTTCTCTCCTTCCTCCTTGCCTCCTTCTCTTTCCCAGGGTTCTAAGAGGATCCTGAGGTCCAATGAGATATTGTTGTCTTCCGCGGGGCTGACTGAGACAGATCTTCAGCTCACCTTCTCTCTACAGGTAGGTATACTACAGCTGGTTGATTAGAAACGGCAGAGGGGAATGGAGTCGATTCATAACTACGTTTTTCAACCCAGGGTTTTTGTTTCCTGATCGGGTCATTTGTAACTACATGGGCATTGGGGTTAGTATAGTAGGTGGAACGGGGGTCTTCCCATTGGAAGTTGGCGCGCAGCGCTTCATGAATGTAGGTTTAGAAAGAGGTTATGTGATCCTGATCCGTCATATCCTGGAGTCAGAGACGGGTCAGAGAACAGGAATGTTACGCCGCACTCCAATAATCCCTCCCTCCCATCCTAATTATGCAGGCTGACCTGTGTGTGTGTGTGTGTTCCCCCACAGTACCCCCACTTCCTGAAGAGAGATGCCAACCAACTCCAGATCATGCTCCAGCGACGTAAACGTTATAAGAACCGAACCATCCTGGGCTACAAGACCCTGGCTCTGGGACTCATCAACATGGCTGAGGTAGGAACCCTTACATAACCTCTATTCAACCTTCACTTAATCTCTATTCAACCTCTATTCAACCTTTATTCAATCTTCATTTAAGGTCTATTCAACCTTTAGTCAACCTCTAATCAAAATGTAGCTAACAGTGTATTTAAACTAGCCTCTAGCAAACCCTCTATTCAACTTTTATCCAACCTTCATGTAAACAGTGACATGTTTATCTAACCTTCAGTAAACCTCCATGTAACTACAACACTGTCACCTTGTCACCTACCTGTAACCACAACACTGTCACCTCCCTGTAACTACAACACTGTCACCTCCCTGTAACTACAACACTGTCACCTCCCTGTAACTACAACACTGTCACCTCCCTGTAACTACAACACTGTCACCTCCCTGTAACTACAACACTGTCACCTTGTCACCTCCCTGTAACTACAACACTGTCACCTCCCTGTAACCACAACACTGTCACCTCCCTGTAACTACAACACTGTCACCTCCCTGTAACTACAACACTGTCACCTCCCTGTAACTACAACACTGTCACCTCCCTGTAACTACAACACTGTCACCTCCCTGTAACTACAACACTGTCACCTCCCTGTAACCAACTACAAACACAACACTGTCACCTTGTCACCTCCCTGTAACTACAACACTGTCACCTCCCTGTAACTACAACACTGTCACCTCCCTGTAACTACAACACTGTCACCTCCCTGTAACCACAACGCTACAACTACTGTCACCTCACCTTCCTGTAACTACAACACTGTCACCTCCCTGTAACTACAACACTGTCACCTCCCTGTAACCACAACGCTGTCACCTCCCTGTAACTACAACACTGTCACCTTGTCACCTTCCTGTAACTACAACACTGTCACCTCCTGTAACTACAACACTGTCACCTCCCTGTAACACCACTGTCAACTCCCTGTAACTACAACACTGTCACCTTGTCACAACACTGTCACTTCCCTGTAACTACAACACTGTCACCTCCCTGTAACTACAACACTGTCACCTCCCTGTAACTACAACACTGTCACCTTGTCACCTCCCTGTAACTACAACAGTGTCATCTCCCTGTAACTACAACACTGTCATCTCCCTGTAACTACAACACTGTCATCTCCCTGTAACTACAACACTGTCACCTCCCTGTAACTACAACACTGTCACCTCCCTGTAACTACAACACTGTCACCTCCCTGTAACCACAACGCTGTCACCTCCCTGTCACAACACTGTCACCTCCCTGTAACTACAACACTGTCATCTCCCTGTAACTACAACACTGTCACCTCCCTGTAACTACAACACTGTCACCTCCCTGTAACTACAACACTGTCACCTCCCTGTAACTACAACACTGTCCCTCCCTGTAACTACAACACTGTCGCCTCCCTGTAACTACAACACTGTCACCTCCCTGTAACAACACTGTCACCTCCCTGTAACTACAACACTGTCACCTCCTCTCAACACTGTCACCTCCCTGTAACTACAACACTGTCACCTCCTGTAACTACAACACTGTCACCTCCCTGTAACTACAACACTGTCACCTCCTGTAACCACAACACTGTCACCTTGTCACCTCCCTGTAACTACAACACTCTCCCTGTCACCTGTCACCTCCTGTAACCACAACTCTGTCACTCACTGTAACTACAACACTGTCACCTCCTGTAACTACAACACTGTCATCTCCCTGTAACACTGTCACCTCCCTGTAACTACAACACTGTCACCTCCCTGTAACTACAACACTGTCACCTCCCTGTAACTACAACACTGTCACCTCCTGTAACTACAACACTGTCACCTCCCTGTAACTACAACACTGTCACCTCCTGTAACTACAACACTGTCGCTCCCTGTAACTACAACACTGTCACCTCCCTGTAACTGTCACCTCCCTGTAACTACAACACTGTCACCTCCCTGTAACTACAACACTGTTTCAGTGTTATTTCAGTGTGTTTGAATGTTGACAATGTTGACAAACAGCTGCATGTTGTGTCTCCTGTCTGTCTCCTGTCTACACACACAGCCAGGAGACACACAGCATGCAGCTGTTTGTCAAGATTCAAACACACTGAAATAACACTGAAACAGTGGGACCTGTGGGAACTTGGGACCATACTGCAGAGAAAGAGACCATCAAACACAGGATGCTGACTAGACAGATGCTCTGAGAATCAGTCCAGTGAAACAACCTTCTGATATGTTTTCATCTCTTTTTATCGCCTCTTTCAACATCTCTTTCTACTCTATTCTCCTGTTTCAACATCTCTCTTTCTACTCTATCCTCCTCTTTAATCCCATCTCTCTTTCTTTATCCTCCTCTTTAATCCCATCTCTTTCTACTCTATCCTCCTCTTTAATCCCATCTCTTTTCTCTATCCTCCTCTTTAATCCCCATCTCTCTTTCTCTATCCTCCTCTTTAATCCCCATCTCTCTTTCTACTCTATCCTCCTCTTTAATCCCATCTCTCTTTCTACTCTATCCTCCTCTTTAATCCCATCTCTCTTTCTACTCTATCCTCCTCTTTAATCCCATCTCTCTTTCTACTCTATCCTCCTCTTTAATCCCATCTCTCTTTCTACTCTATCCTCCTCTTTAATCCCCATCTCTCTTTCTACTCTATCCTCCTCTTTAATCCCCATCTCTCTTTCTACTCTATCCTCCTCTTTTATCCCCATCTCTCTTTCTACTCTATCATCCTATTTTATCCCATCTCTCTTTCTACTCTATCCTCCTCTTTAATCCCATCTCTCTTTCTACTCTATCCTCCTCTTTAATCCCATCTCTCTTTCTACTCTATCCTCCTCTTTAATCCCCATCTCTCTTTCTACTCTATCCTCCTCTTTAATCCCATCTCTCTCTCTACTCTATCCTCCTCTTTAATCCCATCTCTCTTTACTCTATCCTCCTCTTTTATCCCATCTCTTTCTACTCTATCCTCCTCTTTAATCCCATCTCTTTCTACTCTATCCTCCTCTTTAATCCCCATCTCTCTTTCTACTCTAAATCCTCCTCTTTATCCCCATCTCTTTCTACTCTATCATCCTCTTTAATCCCATCTCTCTTTCTACTCTATCCTTCTCTTTTATCCCCATCTCTCTTTCTACTCTATCCTCCTCTTTAATCCCATCTCTCTTTCTACTCTATCCTCCTCTTTTTATCCCCATCTCTCTTTTATCTACTCTATCCTCCTTTTAATCCCATCTCTTCTTTCTACTCTATCCTCCTCTTTAATCCCCATCTCTCTTTCTACTCTATCCTCCTCTTTAATCCCCATCTCTCTTTCTACTCTATCCTCCTCTTTATCCCCATCTCTTTTCTACTCTATCCTCCTCTTTAATCCCATCTCTCTTTCTACTCTATCCTCCTCTTTTATCCCCATCTCTTTCTACTCTATCCTCCCCCATCTTTATCCCATCTCTCTTTCTACTCTATCCTCCTCTTTTTATCCCCATCTCTCTTTCTACTCTATCCTCCTCTTTATCCCATCTCTTTCTACTCTATCCTCCTCTTTTATCCCCATCTCTCTTTATCCTCTATCCTCCTCTTTTTTATCCCATCTCTTTCTACTCTATTCTCCTCTTTAATCCCCATCTCTCTTCTACTCTATCCTCCTCTTTAATCCCATCTCTCTTTCTACTCTATCCTCCTTTTTAATCCCATCTCTCTTTTCTATCCTCCTCTTTTTATCCCCATCTCTCTTTCTAATCCTCCTCTTTTATCCCATCTCTCTTTCTACTCTATCCTCCTCTTTTATCCCCATCTCTCTTTCTACTCTATCCTCCTCTTTTTATCCCATCTCTTTTCTACTCTATCCTCCTCTTTAATCCCCATCTCTTTTCTATCCTCTATCCCCATCCTCTTTTATCCCCATCTCTTTCTACTCTATCCTCCTTTATCCCATCTCTCTTTCTACTCTATCCTCCTCTTTATCCCCATCTCTCTTTCTACTCTATCCTCCTCTTTAATCCCATCTCTCTTTCTACTATATCCTCCTCTTTTTATCCCCATCTCTCTTTCTACTCTATCCTCCTCTTTTATCCCCATCTCTTTCTACTCTATCCTCCTCTTTAATCCCATCTCTCTTTCTACTCTATCCTCCTCTTTTATCCCCATCTCTCTTTCTTCTATCCTCCTCTTTTATCCCCATCTCTCTTTCTACTCTATCCTCCTCTTTTATCCCATCTCTCTTTCTACTCTATCCTCCTCTTTTATCCCCATCTCTCTTTCTCTATCCTCCTCTTTATCCCATCTCTCTTTTATCCCATCCTCCCTTTAATCTCTTTCTACTCTATCCTCCTCTTTTATCCCCATCCTCTTTCTACTCTATCCTCCTCTTTTTATCCCCATCTCTCTCTTTCTATCTCTATCCTCCTCTTTTTATCCCATCTCTCTTTCTACTCTATCCTCCTCTTTTATCCCCATCTCTTTTCTACTCTATCCTCCTCTTTTATCCCATCTCTCTTTCTACTCTATCCTCCTCTTTATCCCCATCTCTCTTTCTACTCTATCATCCTCTTTTATCCCCGTCTCTCTTTCTACTCTATCTCCTCTTTTTATCCCCATCTCTTTCTACTCTATCCTCTCTTTATCCCCCATCTCTCTTTCTACTCTATCCTCCTCTTTATCCCCATCTCTCTTTCTACTCTATCCTCCTCTTTAATCCCCATCTCTTTTCTACTCTATCCTCCTCTTTAATCCCCTTTCTTTCTACTATTCTCCTCTTTAACATCCTTTCTACTCTGTCTCCTCTTTAATCCCCATCTCTTTCTACTCTATCCTCCTCTTTTATCCCATCTCTCTTTCTACTCTATCTCCTCTTTATCCCATCTCTCTTTCTACTCTATCCTCCTCTTTAATCCCCATCTCTTTTCTCTCTATCCTCCTCTTTAATCCCATCTCTCTTTCTACTCTATCCTCCTTTAATCCTATCTTAGTCTCCTTTAATCCATTCTAACCTTTATCTCTCTTTCTACTCTATCCTCCTGTTTTATCCCCATCTCTCTTTCTACTCTATCCTCCTCTTTAATCCCATCTCTCTTTCTACTCTATCCTCCTCTTTAATCCCCATCTCTTTCTACTCTATCCTCCTCTTTATCCCCATCTCTCTTTCTACTCTATCCTCCTCTTTATCCCATCTCTTTCTACTCTATCCTCCTCTTTAATCCCATCTCTCTTTCTACTCTATCCTCCTCTTTAATCCCATCTCTCTTTCTACTCTATCCTCCTCTTTAATCCCCATCTCTCTTTCTACTCTCCTCCTCCTCTTTTCCATCCTCCCTTATCCCCATCTCTTTCTACTCTATCCTCCTCTTTAATCCCCATCTCTTTCTACTCTATCCTCCTCTTTAATCCATCCCCATCTTTCTACTCTATCCTCCTCTTTATCCCCATCTCTTTTTCTACTCTATCCTCCTCTTTTATCCCCATCTCTCTTTCTACTCTATCCTCCTCTTTTAATCCCCATCTCTCTTTCTACTCTATCCTCCTCTTTTATCCATCTCTCTTTCTACTCTATCCTCCTCTTTAATCCCCATCTCTCTTTCTACTCTATCTTCTCCTCTTTAATCCCCATCTCTCTTTCTACTCTATCCTCTTTATCCCCATCTCTTTCTGCTCTATCCTCCTCTTTAATCCCCATCTCTTCTTTCTACTCTATCCTCCTCTTTTAATCCCCATCTCTCTTTCTACTCTATCCTCCTCTTTATCCCCATCTCTCTTTCTACTCTATTCTCCTCTTTTATCCCCATCTCTCTTTCTACTCTATCCTCCTCTTTTAATCCCATCTCTCTTTCTACTCTATCCTCCTCTTTTTGTCCCATCTCTCTTTCTACTCTATCCTCCTGTTTAATCCCATCTCTCTTTCTCTGTCCTCCTCTTTAATCCCCATCTCTCTTTCTACTCTATCCTCCTCTTTAATCCCCATCTC
>NW_026285181.1:62500-72582 GCF_023373465.1 Oncorhynchus keta | reverse complement strand
GGGGACTTCAAACAGGCCTATGGAACGTCACAGGGACCTGTAGTGGGCAGGTAACCTAGTGGTTAGAGAGTTGGACTAGAAACCAAAGGTTGCAAGTTCGAATCCCCGAGCTGACAAGGTACAAATCTGTCGTTCTGCCCCTGAACAACACTGTTCCTAGACCAGTTAACCCACTGTTCCTAGACCAGTTAACCCACTGTTCCTAGACCAGTTAACCCACTGTTCCTAGACCAGTTAACCCACTGTTCCCAGGGCCGTCATTGAAAATAAGAATTTAGTTCTTTACTGACTTGCCAAGTTAAATAACGATAAAATAAAATTAATAAAAGGGACCTGTAGCCTTACAAATTCAACAGTCACAAGACCGGGGGACTTCAGACAGGCCTATGGAACGTCACAGGGACCTGTAGCCTACTGTTCAGATGGGATAAAAATGGAAACTGGCATCTGGACACTGACTGTGAGTCTATAACCTCTCTGGAAACCTTTATATTAACACCTGCAGAGTCGGCACCCATTTTCTTGCAATCAAATTGATCCACCAAATGTAGGCTACATTTGACTTGGGAACAGAATTGGAAATATGATTTCATTCTTTCAGCATCTTGAATATTGTGAATGTGGGTTAGATAGCCTGCTTCTGTAGAGAAAGTTCAAAGAGAAAATTAAACTAGTCAGTTGTACAACTAGATGTATTCAACTGAAATGTGTCTTCCTCATTTAACTAACCCCTCTGAATCAAAGAGATGCTGTAATGGGCAGGTAAGTCAGGTGCAGGAGGGAAGTCAGGCGGGGAGGGTAGTCCAGGCGCAGGAGGGTGGTCAGGCGCAGGAGGAGTCAGTGGGAGGAAGTCAGGCACAGGAGGAATTTGGTCAGGCGCAGGAGGGTAGTCAGGCGCAGGGAGGTGGTCAGGGCGCAGGGGAGGGTGGTCAGGCGCAGGAGGAGTGGTCAGGCGCAGGAGGGTGGTCAGGCGCAGGAGGGTAGTCAGGCGCAGGAGGTAGTCAAGCGCAGGAGGAGGGTCAGGCGCAGGAGGGTGATCAAGGCGCCAGGAGGGTAGTCAGGCGCAGGAGGGTAGTCCAGGTGCAGGAGGGTAGTCAGGCGCAGAGATGATCAGGCGCAAGAGGGTGATCAGGCGCAGGAGGGTAGTCAGGCGCAGGAGGAAGTCAGGCGCAGGAGGAGTAGTCAGGCGCAGAGAGTGATCAAGGCGCAGGAGATTGGTCAGTCGCAGGAGGGAGGTCAGGCGCAGGGAGGGAGGTCAGTCGCAGGAGGCGGTCCGGTGCAGGAGGGAGGTCAGGTGCAGGAGGTAGTCAGGCGCAAGAGGGTAGTCAGGCGCAGGAGGGTAGTCAGGCACAGGAGGGTAGTCAGGCGCAGGAGGGTGGGTCAGGCGCAGGAGGTTGTCAGGCACAGGCGCAGGAGGAGAGTCAGGCGCAGGAGGGTCATCAGGCGCAGGAGGAGAGGTCAGGCACAGGCGCAGGGAAGGAAGTCAGGCGCAGGAGGGAAGTCAGGCGCAGGAGGTGGTCAGGCGCAGGAGGGCAGTCAGGCGCAGGAGGGAGATCCCGGGGCGCAGGAGGGTGGTCAGGCGCAGGAGGGTAGTCCAGGCGCAGGAGGTAGTCCCAGGCACAGGCGCAGGAGGGATGTCATGCGCAGGAGGGGTCCAGCGCAGGAGGAGGGTCAGGCACGGGCGCAGGGGAGGGTCGGCGCAGGAGGGTAGTCAGGCGCAGGAGGGTAGTCGGTGCAGGAGGGAAGTCAGGCGCAGGAGGGTAGTCAGGCGCAGGAGAGTAGTCGGGCGAAGAGGGAAGTCAGGCGCAGGAGAGTCAAGCCTGGTATAAATGAAGTTATTCAGGCGCAAACTCCAGGCCAATATATAAAATAAGAAAGAGGGTAAAAAAACAGGTGCGGTGAATCAACCGGTTGTGTCCGACTTCCGCAGGAGGGCTCCCTGCCTGTTCGGGCGGGTGCTCCCTGCCTGAGGGAGGTCAGTCGCAGGAGGGCGGTCAGGCGCAGGAGGGAGGTCAGGCGCAGGAGGGTAGTCAGGCGCAGGAGGGTAGTCAGGCGCAGGAGGGTAGTCAGGCACAGGAGGGTAGTCAGGCGCAGGAGGGTAGTCAGGCGCAGGAGGGTAGTCAGGCACAGGCGCAGGAGGAGTCAGGCGCAGGAGGGTGGTCAGGCGCAGGAGGAGGTCAGGCACAGGCGCAGGAAGGAAGTCAGGCGCAGGAGGGAGTCAGGCGCAGGAGGGAGGTCAGGCGCAGGAGGGTAGTCAGGCGCAGGAGGAGGTCAGGCGCAGGAGGGGGTCAGGCGCAGGAGGGTAGTCAGGCGCAGGAGGGTAGTCAGGCACAGGCGCAGGAGGAGTCAGCGCAGGAGGTCAGGCGCAGGAGGGAGGTCAGGCACGGGCGCAGGAGGGTCAGGCGCAGGAGGGTAGTCAGGCGCAGGAGGGTAGTCAGGCGCAGGAGGGAGGTCAGGCGCAGGAGGGTAGTTGGGCGGTGCTCGGCGGTCGTCATTTCACCGGCCTACTAGAGATTGGCTCCCCTTCCCTGTGGGGCGGAGTGCTCCCCTTCCCTGTTGAGGCGGTGCTCGGCGGTCGTCGACACCGGCCTACTAGGATTGGCTCCCCTTCCTGTTGGGGCGGTGCTCCCCTTCCTGTTGGGGCGGTGCTCGGAGGTCGTCGACACCGGCCTAGAAGTTGGCTCCCCTTTCTGTGGGCGGTGCTCCCCTGCCTGTTCGGGCGGTGCTCGGCGGTCGTCGACACCGGCCTACTAGCATACCGATCCCTTTTTCGTTTCTGTTTGTTTGTCTTATTGTTACCTGTGTCTATTTGTATTGTTTGCCTGATGGGCTTCCTTATTTAAAAAGCTAGTAGACCCGCCTTGTTTTGTGCGGGATTATTCTTGTGTTACATGTTGTTATGTTAATAAACGCTACCCTGTGTTTTCGAGGCCGGTCCACCATCACTGTTTTTGTATTTTGTTTGTTTTGTCTTATTAGTTGCACTCTGTGTCTATTTGATTCTTCCCTGATGGTCCCCGGCGACATTTAAAGTCGTAGAGCGGGCGCTGCCTTGTTTTGTGCGGGATTATTCTTTATTCAGCGTTACGTAGTATTTCAACCACAGTTAGGGACCGTCTGTAAAGGTGCCATCTTTACAGCTCATAAAAGCTGATAGTATTTCAACCACAGTTGGTCCAAAGGTACATCTTTATTCAACCCTGATATTTTGTTATTTGTGGTGCCATATTACAGTGTACTTCTAGTAACCCATGTGGAAGTTCAAATCTGCTGACAAGGTCTGCACCTGTTCTGCCCCTGAACACACCCACTGGTCCCCCCGTCATTGAAAATAAAAGTTGTTCTTAGATGCGGGGCGCTTGCCTAGTTAAATAAAGGTTAAATAAAATAAATAAAAAAAGGTGCCATCTTTATTCAGCGTCATAAAAGCTGATAGTATTTCAACCACAGTTAGGGACCGTCTGTAAAGGTGCCATCTTTATCAGCGTCATAAAAGCTGAAAGTATTTCAACTACATAATATATACATCCAAGCAGAACTGAAAAACCTGATCAGAAACATGTTGGCTGGTTATTTTCACAGCTTTCTATTTCCTTACCACTGTCAAACTGATTTCATTTGGAAACTTTTACACAGAAAATCTTCACTTAATTTTTTAGGTAATGCATTTTCTCCGGTCCCTGAACGTCTTTACCCGATGTCAGCTAGACTGAAGCAATAACTTATTACATTATTCCGGTGAGCAATTGTTTCTTTAGTCTTCTTCATAATATAATAATGACAGAAGAGAAGCTACATGTATCAAACTATTGACAAGTTGACTAACTAAGAGCCTTTATAAGAAAGGATGAGCAGAAACCTCTAAACCTGGCTAAATAAAATCCCACCCCTGTCAACACACCTGTCTCTGACTGTAGCCTACAGCTTCTTTTCTATATTAGCGGGTTAGGGGTTCGGGTGTGGACCTTAGATTTTCACTTAATCACATATAGTCAGGCGGTTGCCGATGGGTTATTAGCCATTAATGGGTGCAGGTGAACAAACAGCTGACCCACAGCACCAGTCACCAGTTGGTAGAGCATGCTGTATTGGGTTCTGCTGACACACAGAGGGGAAATGTTATTATTATTTATTATTATATTATTATTATATTATTATATTATAATTCTGTTGACACACAGGGGGACTGAAAAGCTTTTCAATGAACATTTTCACAATGACCATGTGTTTTCAGTCCAAGTCAGGACTCGTCTTAATCTGTCTCCAGGAAACCAGCCCCTTAACGACTAAACGGTCTCAGCGATGGTGTTTACAGAATGAGCAGTGGAATAGAATTACAATCCAATACAATGGATTGGTTTCTAGAAAAACATGTGGCACAGTAAAACATTTAGATGGCCAATGATTTTCTGTCTGGTTGCCCGTTATCTCTATATTTGGATCAGCAGGGATGCTAAGCCATAGCTCGTCTTCCCACTGTGTAATGCCAACCTGGTCTCAGAGCATTTTATTCTGTACATAAATCCGAGATAATCCATTTAGTATGATATGTTATGCTATGTATTCATTTGTAGATATTTCATCATCCATTTCGTATGATATGTTACGAATTACAATTTGAGTATTTTATGATTTTTCACAAAACGTACAATATGTTACGATTTCCAATTTAATGTTAACTAGGTGGCTAACATTAGCTAGGCTAGGGTGTAGGGTTATGGTTGGGAGTTATGTTAAAGGGTTATGGTTTGGGGAAGGGTTAGCTAACATGCTAAGTAGCTAAAAAGTAATAAGTATTTTCTAATTAGCTAAAATACTAATGTTGTCCATGATGAGATTCAAATGAGTAGTTGCTAATTAGCTAAAATACTAATGTTGTCCATGATAAGATTCAAATGAACCTTTGGCTGCTAGATGTATGCGTCCCCTCCACCTCCACCCTCCACCCTCCACCCTCCACCTCCCCACCCCACCCTCCACCCTCCACCCTCCACCCTCCACCCTCCTTTTGTTTGTGCTTTTTAAATAAGTGACCTTGTGTCTTATTTAAATAAATAAAAAAGTAACCCTAGGAAAGTCAGTTTAAAGAACAAATTCTTATTTACAATGACGGCCTATCCAGTGGGTTAACTGCCTTGTTCAGGGAACCCTTGTTCAGGGAACAGTGGGTTAACTGCCTTGTTCTGGAACAGTGGGTTAACTGCCTCCACCCATTTTACCTCAGCTCGGGACCCTCCACCCTAACCACTCCACCCTCCATACCAAAGGTAATATATCATAGTAATTGGAGTGTCTTGGTTTTACATTTATATGTTACGTGAGACCAGGCTGGTAATAGAAGCCAAACTGTACTTATTTAAATAAATAAAGCTTCTGGGTCGGATTGAGGGTAATTTGTACAACATTTGAAATGTTGTGTTAGCAGTGATGGGACATTTAACCAAATGTTAATATTGATTCGACTAGGAAAGTCAGTTTAAAAATGGGTCAACAAAGTCATTCTTAGTTTACAGTTTGCAGCCCTAATGGCTATATCAGTGGAGGGTAGTGGGGTGGAATAGTTGCAGCCTAATGGCTATATAGGGGAGGGGGTGTAATAGTTTGCAGCCCTAATGGCTATATAGGGGAGGGGGCTATATAGTGTAATAGTTGCAGCCCTAATGGCTATATAGGGGGTGGAATAGTTTGCAGCCCTGGCTAATAGGGAGGGGGTTTGCAGCCCTAATGGCTATATAGGGAGGTGGTTTGCAGCCTAATGGCTATATGTGGAATAGTTTGCAGCCCTAATGGCTATATGGGGGGAATAGTTTGCAGCCCTAATAGTTTGCAGCCTAATGGCTATATAGGGCACACACTGGGTCTAACAATCATCAAGGTTCAAATTGATCGACACAATTAAAAGCCTTTGTGCTCTCTAAGCACAAAAATATATTGATGTTATTCGTACAAATAGAGTTCTTGTTAACCAATGAAAACAATGAATATCATTTACAGGGCTTCTTACCAGCAGTATCTACACAGACAATATAGTGCTCTACACAGACAGTATTGTGCCCTACACAGACAATATAGTGCTCTACACAGACAGTATTGTGCCCTACACAGACAATATAGTGCCCTACACAGACAATATAGTGCCCTACACAGACAGTATTGTGCCCTACACAGACAATATAGTGCCCTACACAGGGAAAATAGTGCCCTACACAGACAATATAGTGTCCTCCACAGACAATATAGTGCTCTACACAGACAGTATTGTGACCTACACCACAGACAATATAGTGCCCTACACAGACAATATAGTGTCCTACACAGACAATATAGTGCTCTACACAGACAGTATTGTGCCCTACACAGACAATATAGTGCCCTACACAGACAATATAGTGCCCTACACAGACAGTATTGTGCCCTACACAGACAATATAGTGCCCTACACAGGGAAAATAGTGCCCTACACAGACAATATAGTGTCCTCCACAGACAATATAGTGCTCTACACAGACAGTATTGTGACCTACACCACAGACAATATAGTGCCCTACACAGACAATATAGTGTCCTACACAGACAATATAGTGCTCTACACAGACAGTATTGTGCCCTACACAGACAATATAGTGCCCTACACAGACAATATAGTGCCCTACACAGACAGCATTGTGCCCTACACAGACAATATAGTGCCCTACACAGACAATATAGTGCCCTACACAGACAATATAGTGCCCTACACAGACAGTATTGTGCCCTACACAGACAATATAGTGCCCTACATGGGGAAAATAGTGCCCTACACAGACAATATAGTGCCCTACATGGGGAAAATAGTGCCCTACACAGACAATATAGTGTCCTACACAGACAATATAGTGCCCTACACAGACAATATAGTGCCCTACACAGACAATATAGTGCCCTACAGAGGGATTATAGTGCCCTACATGAGGAATAGGCGACACTACATAGGGAATATAGTGCCCTACATAGGGAATATAGTGCACTACATAGGGGAATATAGTGCACTACATAGGGAATATAGTGCCCTACACAGGGAATAAAAAACTATCGGCCCAAATCTAATCTGCCATTCCTCTCAAAATATTTTGAAAAAGCTGTTGCCCAGCAACTCACTGCCTTCCTGAAGACTAACAATATATACGAAATGCTTCAGTCTGGTTTTAGACCCCATCATAGCACTGAGACTGCACTTGTGAAGGTGGTAAATGACCTTTTAATGGCATCAGACCGAGATTCTGCATCTGTCCTCGTGCTCCTAGACCTTAGTGCTGCTTTTGATACCATAGATCATCACATTCTTTTGGAGAGATTGGAAACACAAATTGATCTACATGGACAAGTTCTGGCCTGGTTTAGATCTTATCTGTCGGAAAGATATCAGTTTGTCTCTGTGGATGGTTTGTCTTCTGACAAATCAACTGTAAACTCCGGTGTTCCTCAAGGCTCCGTTTTAGGACCACTATTGTTTTCACTATATATTCTACCTCTTGGTGATGTCATTCGGAAACATCGTGTTAACTTTCACTGCTATGCGGACGGCACACAGCTGTACATTTCAATGAAACATGGTGAAGCCCCAAAATTGCCCTCGCTAGAAGCCTGTGTTTCAGACATAAGGAAGTGGATGGCTGCAAACTTTCTACTTTTAAACTCGGACAAAACAGAGATGCTAGTTCTAAGGTCCCAAGAAACAAAGAGATCTTCTGTTGGATCTGACAATTCATCTTGATAGGACAGCTTTTTACCATCCACGTAACGTTGCAAAAAATCAGAAACTTTCTGTCCAAAAAAAGATGCAGAAAAATGAATCCATGCTTTTGTCACTTCTTGGTTAGACTACTGCAATGCTCTACTTTCCGGCTACCCGGATAAATCACTAAATAAACTTCAGTTAGTGCTAGAATCTTGACTAGAACCAAAATATGTGATCATATTACTCCAGTGCTAGCCTCCCTACACTGGCTTCCTGTCAAGGCAAGGGCTGATTTCAAGGTTTTACTGCTAACCTACAAAGCATTACATGGGCTTGCTCCTACCTATCTCTCTGATTTGGTCCTGCCGTACATACCTACACGTACGCTACGGTCACAAGACGCAGGCCTCCTTACTGTCCATAGAATTTCTAAGCAAACAGCTGGAGGCAGGGCTTTTCTCCCATAGAGCTCCATTTTTATGGAATGGTCTGCCTATCCATGCCCTTTCTAGGGAGTTTTCCTAGCCACCGTGCTTCTACACCTGCATTGCTTGCTGTTTGGGGTTTTAGGCTGGGTTTCTGTACAGCACTTTGAGACATCAGCTGATGTACGAAGGGCTTTATAAATACATTTGATTTGATTTTGATTTGATTTGATGTGAGAGACGCAGGACTCTGTCACGAACATATAAGTCTTTACTGAAGATCTCTTCAGTAGGTCCTATGATTGAGTGTCGTCTGGCCCAGGGGTGTGAAGACTGTTCTTCAACTGTTCTGCCTGCGGATATGGAACCCTGACCTGTTTACCGGACGTGCTACCTGTCCCAGACCTGCTGTTTTCAACTCCCTCTCTCTCTACCGCACCTGCTGTCTCTAACTCCGAATGATCGGCTATTAAAAGCCAACTGACATTTACTCCTGAGGTGCTGACCTGTTGCACCCTCTACAACCACTGTGATTATTATTATCTGACCCTGCTGGTCATCTATGAACATTTAAACATCTTGGCCATGTTCTGTTATAATCTCCACCCGGCACAGCCAGAAGAGGACTGGCCACCCATCAGAGCCTGGTTTCTCTCTAGGTTTCTTCCTAGGCTCTGGCCATTCTAGGGGAGTTTTCTAGCCACCGTGCTTCTACATCTGCATTGCTTGCTGTTTGGGGTTTTAGGCTGGGTTTCTGTACAGCACTTTGAGGTATCAGCTGATGTAAGAAGGGCTTTATAAATAAAATTTGATTGATTGAATATAATGCCCTACATAGGGAATATGGTGCCCTACATAGGGAATATAGTGCCCTACATAGGGAATATGGTGCCCTACATAGGGAATATAGTGCCCTACATAGGGAATATGGTGCCCTACATAGGGAATATAGTGCCCTACATAGGGAATATGGTGCCCTACATAGGGAATATAGTGCCCTACATAGGGAATATGGTGCCCTACATAGGGAATATGGTGCCCTAAATAGGAATATGGTGCCCTACATAGGGAATATGGTGCCCTAAATAGGGAATATGGTGCCCTACATAGGGAATATAGTGCCCTACATAGGGAATATGGTGCCCTACATAGGAATATAGTGCCCTACATAGGGAATATGGTGCCCTATATAGGGAATATGGTGCCCTAAATAGGGAATATGGTGCCCTACATAGGGAATAGGGTACACTACATAGGGAATAGGGTACACTACATAGGGAATAGGGTACACTACATAGGAATAAGGTACACTACATAGGGAATAGGGTACACTACGTAGGGAATAAGGTACTACATAGGGAATAAGGTAAACTACATAGGAATATAGTGCACAACATAGGGAATACGGTACACTACATAGGGAACAGGGTACACTACATAGGGAATAGGGTACACTACATAGGGAATAGGGTACACTACATAGGGAATAAGGTACACTACATAGGGAATAAGGTACCAATTATGGGACGCAACCAGTGTGTGTGCTTCATAGTCTCCTGACATTTAGAGAACGGAGGCTTTCGACGTGTCTATCTGCTGGCCAATACAGATGTTATGCCATGAGCACACTGTGTATCCCAAATGGCTCCATATTCCATATGTAGTGCACCACTTTTCACCAGGGCTCATAGGACTCTGGTCAAACGTAGGGCACGACCGAGGGAACAGGGTGCTATTTGGAACACAGCTTGGGTCAATAGTGACACAGTGAAACAGGTGAAAAGCCCAAGCCAGTTAGAATAACTCATTTCCACTCTGAAAAGAGATTCGCATTCATTGTCCCTTCTCTGTGGCTTCTGTATCACAGGGTATCTATAGACATGCACACAGATAGCTGTTTCCATCAGGTCGGTACAAAAGTTCAGACTCTCCATTGAACC
>NW_026285181.1:0-60000 GCF_023373465.1 Oncorhynchus keta | reverse complement strand
TGTGTCATGAAGACTTGAACCAGGTTACAGTGTGATTAGTGCAACCAATGACAATAGAGAGGGGGTGTGTCATGAAGACTTGAACCAGGTAACAGTGTATTTAGTGCAACCAATGACAATAGAGAGGGGGTGTGTCATGAAGACTTGAACCAGGTAACAGTGTATTTAGTGCAACCAATGACAATAGAGAGGGGGTGTGTCATGAAGACTTGAACCAGGTAACAGTGTATTTAGTGCAACCAATGACAATAGAGAGGGGGTGCGTCATGAAGACTTGAACCAGGTTACAGTGTGATTAGTGCAACCAATGACAATAGAGAGGGGTGCGTCATGAAGACTTGAACCAGGTTACAGTGTGATTAGTGCAACCAATGACAATAGAGAGGGGTGTCATGAAGACTTGAACCAGGTTACAGTGTGATTAGTGCAACCAATGACAATAGAGAGGGGGTGCGTCATGAAGACTTGAACCAGGTTACAGTGTGATTAGTGCAACCAATGACAATAGAGAGGGGGTGTGTCATGAAGACTTGAACCAGGTTACAGTGTGATTAGTGCAACCAATGACAATAGAGAGGGGGTGTGTCATGAAGACTTGAACCAGGTGTGATTAGTGCAACCAATGACAATAGAGAGGGGGTGTGTCATGAAGACTTGAACCAGGTTACAGTGTGATTAGTGCAACCAATGACAATAGAGAGGGGTGTGTCATGAAGACTTGAACCAGGTTACAGTGTAATGAGTGCAACCAATGACAATAGAGAGGGTGCGTCATGAAGACTTGAACCAGGTTACAGTGTGATTAGTGCAACCAATGACAATAGAGAGGGGGTGTGCGTCATGAAGACTTGAACCAGGTTACAGTGTGATTAGTGCAACCAATGACAATAGAGAGGGGGTGTGTCATGAAGACTTGAACCAGGTTACAGTGTGATTAGTGCAACCAATGACAATAGAGAGGGGGTGCGTCATGAAGACTTGAACCAGGTTACAGTGTGATTAGTGCAACCAATGACAATAGAGAGGGGTGTGTCATGAAGACTTGAACCAGGTTACAGTGTGATTAGTGCAACCAATGACAATAGAGAGGGGGTGTGTCATGAAGACTTGAACCAGGTGTGATTAGTGCAACCAATGACAATAGAGAGGGGTGTGTCATGAAGACTTGAACCAGGTTACAGTGTGATTAGTGCAACCAATGACAATAGAGAGGGGTGTGTCATGAAGACTTGAACCAGGTTACAGTGTAATGAGTGCAACCAATGACAATAGAGAGGGGTGTGTCATGAAGACTTGAACCAGGTTACAGTGTGATTAGTGCAACCAATGACAATAGAGAGGGGGTGTGTCATGAAGACTTGAACCAGGTTACAGTGTGATTAGTGCAACCAATGACAATAGAGAGGGGGTGTGTATTACGTTATTGTTATCGTATAGAAACATCATGGGAATATTGTACATCATGTTAGGATCAACAGACATTATTGATTCATTTAATTTCACATCATAATTTCGTATTTAATTTCACATCATAATTTCGTATTTAATTTCACATCATAATTTCGTATTTAATTTCACATCATAATTTCGTATTTCATTTCACATCATAATTTCGTATTTAATTTCATATTTGTTACATGTAATCTTTTGGTTCAACCTTAATCTGACGTACCCCCACTTTACAGAGTACTGAATAGAGTAACTAATACAGGGTAATGAATACAGGGTAATGAATACAGGGTAATGAATACAGAGTAATGAATAGAGTAACTAATACAGGGTAATGAATACAGGGTAATGAATACAGGGTAATGAATTCAGGGTAATGAATACAGAGTAATGAATACAGGGTAATGAATACAGAGTAATGAATAGAGTAATGAATACAGGGTAATGAATACAGGGTAATGAATACAGAGTTATTAATACAGAGTAACTAATACAGGGTAATGAATACAGGGTAATTAATACAGAGTAATTAATACAGTAACTAATACAGGGTAATGAATACAGAGTAATTAATACAGAGTAACTAATACAGGGTAATGAATACAGGGTAATGAATACAGAGTAATGAATACAGTAACTAATACAGGGTAATTAATACAGTAACTAATACAGGTTAATGAATACAGGGTCATGAATACAGTAACTAATACAGGTTAATTAATACAGGGTCATGAATACAGGGTAATGAATACAGGGTAATGATTACAGGGTAATGAATACAGTAACTAATACAGGGTAATGAATACAGTAACTAATACAGAGTAATGAATACAGTAACTAATACAGAGTAATGAATACAGTAACTAATACAGGGTAATGAATACAGAGTAATGATTACAGAGTAATGAATACAGGGTAATGAATACAGAGCAACTAATACAGGGTAATGAATACAGGGTAATGAATACAGAGTAATGAATACAGGGTAATGAATACAGTAACTAATACAGGGTAATGAATACAGGGTAATGAATACAGGGTAATGAATACAGAGTAATTAATACAGGGTACTGATTACAGAGTAATGAATACAGGGTAATGAATACAGGGTAATGAATACAGGGTACTGATTACAGAGTAATGAATACAGAGTAACTAATACAGGGTAATGAATACAGAGTAATTAATACAGTAACTAATACAGAGTAATTAATACAGTAACTAATACAGAGTAATTAATACAGGGTAATGAATAGAGCATAATGAATGGAGGGTAATGAATACAGGGTAATGAATACAGAGTAATGAATACAGGGTCATGAATACAGGGTAATGAATACAGGGTAATGAATACAGGGTAATGAATACAGAGTAATGAATACAGGGTCATGAATACAGGGTAATGAATACAGGGTACTGAATACAGGGTACTGATTACAGAGTAATGAATACAGAGTAACTAATACAGGGTAATGAATACAGGGTAATTAATACAGAGTAATTAATACAGTAACGAATACAGAGTAACTAATACAGGGCAATGAATACAGAGTAATGAATATAGAGTAACTAATACAGGGTAATGAATACAGAGTAATTAATACAGAGTAATTAATACAGTAACTAATACAGAGTAATTAATACAGGGTAATGAATAGAGCATAATGAATGGAGGGTAATGAATACAGGGTAATGAATACAGAGTAATGAATACAGGGTCATGAATACAGGGTAATGAATACAGGGTAATGAATACAGGGTCATGAATACAGAGTAATGAATACAGGGTCATGAATACAGGGTAATGAATACAGAGTAACTAATACAGGGTAATGAATACAGGGTAATTAATACAGAGTAATTAATACAGTAACGAATACAGAGTAACTAATACAGGGCAATGAATACAGAGTAATGAATACAGAGTAATGAATACAGGGTAATGAATACAGAGTAATGAATACAGAGTAATGAATACAGGGTAATGAATACAGGGTAATAAATACAGAGTAATGAATACAGAGTAATGATTACAGGGTAACGATTACAGAGTAATGAATACAGGGTAATGAATAGAGCGTAATGAATGGAGGGTAATGAATACAGGGTAATGAATACAGGGTAATGAATACAGAGTAATGAGTACAGGGTAATGAATACAGAGTAATGAATACAGAGTAATGAATACAGGATAATGAATACAGGGTAATGAATACAGAGTAATGCATACAGGGTAATGAAGACAGTAACTAATACAGGGTAATGAATACAGGGTAATGAATACAGAGTAATGAATACAGGGTAATGAATACAGGGTCATGAATACAGAGTAATGAATACAGGATAATGAATACAGGGTAATGAATACAGAGTAATGAATACAGAGTAATGAATACAGGGTAATGAATACAGAGTAATGAATACAGGGTAATGAATAGAGCGTAATGAATGGAGGGTAATGAATACAGGGTAATGGATACAGAGTAATGATTACAGGGTAATGAATACAGAGTAATGAATACAGAGTAATTAATACAGAGTAATTAATACAGTAACTAATACAGAGTAATTAATACAGGGTGATGAATAGAGCATAATGAATGGAGGGTAATGAATACAGAGTAATGAATACAGAGTAATGAATACAGGATAATGAATACAGGGTAATGAATACAGAGTAATGAATACAGGGTAATGAATACAGGATAATGAATACAGGGTAATGAATACAGAGTAATGAATACAGGGTAATGAATACAGGGTAATGAATACAGAGTAATGAATACAGAGTAATGAATACAGGGTAATGAATACAGAGTAATGAATACAGAGTAATGAATACAGGATAATGAATACAGGGTAATGAATACAGAGTAATGAATACAGAGTAATGAATACAGGATAATGAATACAGAGTAATGATTACAGGGTAATGAATACAGAGTAATGATTACAGGGTAATGAATACAGAGTAATGAATACAGGGTAATGAATACAGAGTAATGAATACAGGGTAATGAATACAGAGTAATGAATACAGAGTAATGAATACAGGGTAATGAATACAGAGTAATGATTACAGGGTAATGAATACAGGGTAATGAATACAGAGTAATGAATACAGGGTAATGAATACAGAGTAATGAATACAGGGTAATGAATACAGAGTAATGAATACAGGGTAATGAATACAGAGTAATGAATACAGGGTAATGAATACAGAGTAATGAATACAGGGTAATGAATACAGAGTAATGAATACAGGGTAATGAATACAGGGTAATGAATACAGAGTAATGAATACAGGGTAATGAATACAGAGTAATGAATACAGGGTAATGAATACAGAGTAATGAATACAGGGTAATGATTACAGAGTAATGAATACAGGGTAATGCCTACTGCAGTGAAACAGCCACAGCCGTGAATGTATGTCTCAGTATCTGTAACACAGCATGGGCCTAACAACCAAACAATGCTATTACATACAGTATTATCAATCAAATGCAGCTCATACATGAAGTCTAATTAGGGGACCTTAATTCAAGCTGACACAGTTCCTTGAAAAATAAAGTGCAAGCGAGAGTAAGAAATCAAGGCAGAGAGAGAGAGAGAGAGAGAGAGAGAGAGAGAGAGAGAGAGAGAGAGAGAGAGAGAGACAGAGAGAGGCAGAGAGAGAGAGAGGCAGAGAGAGAGAGAGAGAGAGAGAGAGAGAGAGAGAGACAGACAGACAGACAGACAGACAGACAGACAGACAGACAGACAGACAGACAGAGACAGAGAGAGAGACCCTTCCTCTGTACCAAAGTGCTTGGTAAATCAATCACAGCTAAGCTAAAAGACAACCCCAATGAATGTCTGTAATCACCTCGCCTGAACAGATCAGCGTGAGAGAGAGCTCCCACCATGGAAATAGATTTGTTATAGTTGTTTAATGTCTATTATCTATCCAGTTGCTGTTTAATGTCTATTATCTATCCAGTTGCTGTTTAATGTCTATTATCTATCCAGTTGCTGTTTAATGTCTATTATCTATCCAGTTGCTGTTTAATGTCTATTATCTATCCAGATGCTGTTTAATGTCTATTATCTATCCAGATGCTGTTTAATGTCTATTATCTATCCAGTTGCTGTTTAATGTCTATTATCTATCCAGATGCTGTTTAATGTCTATTATCTATCCAGATGCTGTTTAATGTCTATTATCTATCCAGATGCTGTTTAATGTCTATTATCTATCCAGCTGCTGTTTAATGTCTATTATCTATCCAGTTGCTGTTTAATGTCTATTATCTATCTATTATCTATCCAGTTGCTGTTTAATGTCTATTATCTATCCAGTTGCTGTTTAATGTCTATTATCTATCTATTATCTATCCAGTTGCTGTTTAATGTCTATTATCTATCCAGTTGCTGTTTAATGTCTATTATCTATCCAGTTGCTGTTTAATGTCTATTATCTATCCAGTTGCTGTTTAATGTCTATTATCTATCCAGATGCTGTTTAATGTCTATTATCTATCTATTATCTATCCAGTTGCTGTTTAATGTCTATTATCTATCCAGTTGCTGTTTAATGTCTATTATCTATCCAGTTGCTGTTTAATGTCTATTATCTATCCAGTTGCTGTTTAATGTCTATTATCTATCCAGTTGCTGTTTAATGTCTATTATCTATCCAGTTGCTGTTTAATGTCTATTATCTATCTATTATCTATCCAGTTGCTGTTTAATGTCTATTATCTATCCAGTTGCTGTTTAATGTCTATTATCTATCCAGTTGCTGTTTAATGTCTATTATCTATCCAGATGCTGTTTAATGTCTATTATCTATCTATTATCTATCCAGTTGCTGTTTAATGTCTATTATCTATCCAGTTGCTGTTTAATGTCTATTATCTATCCAGTTGCTGTTTAATGTCTATTATCTATCCAGATGCTGTTTAATGTCTATTATCTATCCAGATGCTGTTTAATGTCTATTATCTATCCAGATGCTGTTTAATGTCTATTATCTATCCAGCTGCTGTTTAATGTCTATTATCTATCCAGTTGCTGTTTAATGTCTATTATCTATCTATTATCTATCCAGTTGCTGTTTAATGTCTATTATCTATCCAGTTGCTGTTTAATGTCTATTATCTATCCAGTTGCTGTTTAATGTCTATTATCTATCCAGTTGCTGTTTAATGTCTATTATCTATCCAGTTGCTGTTTAATGTCTATTATCTATCCAGTTGCTGTTTAATGTCTATTATCTATCCAGTTGCTGTTTAATGTCTATTATCTATCTATTATCTATCCAGTTGCTGTTTAATGTCTATTATCTATCCAGTTGCTGTTTAACGTCTATTATCTATCCAGTTGCTGTTTAATGTCTATTATCTATCCAGTTGCTGTTTAATGTCTATTATCTATCCAGTTGCTGTTTAATGTCTATTATCTATCCAGATGCTGTTTAATGTCTATTATCTATCCAGATGCTGTTTAATGTCTATTATCTATCCAGTTGCTGTTTAATGTCTATTATCTATCCAGATGCTGTTTAATGTCTATTATCTATCCAGATGCTGTTTAATGTCTATTATCTATCCAGATGCTGTTTAATGTCTATTATCTATCCAGCTGCTGTTTAATGTCTATTATCTATCCAGTTGCTGTTTAATGTCTATTATCTATCTATTATCTATCCAGTTGCTGTTTAATGTCTATTATCTATCCAGATGCTGTTTAATGTCTATTATCTATCCAGATGCTGTTTAATGTCTATTATCTATCCAGTTGCTGTTTAATGTCTATTATCTATCCAGTTGCTGTTTAATGTCTATTATCTATCCAGTTGCTGTTTAATGTCTATTATCTATCTATTATCTATCCAGTTGCTGTTTAATGTCTATTATCTATCCAGTTGCTGTTTAATGTCTATTATCTATCCAGTTGCTGTTTAATGTCTATTATCTATCTATTATCTATCCAGTTGCTGTTTAATGTCTATTATCTATCCAGTTGCTGTTTAATGTCTATTATCTATCCAGTTGCTGTTTAATGTCTATTATCTATCTATTATCTATCCAGTTGCTGTTTAATGTCTATTATCTATCTATTATCTATCCAGTTGCTGTTTAATGTCTATTATCTATCCAGTTGCTGTTTAATGTCTATTATCTATCCAGATGCTGTTTAATGTCTATTATCTATCCAGTTGCTGTTTAACGTCTATTATCTATCCAGTTGCTGTTTAATGTCTATTATCTATCTATTATCTACCCAGTTGCTGTTTAATGTCTATTATCTATCTATTATCTATCCAGTTGCTGTTTAATGTCTATTATCTATCTATTATCTATCCAGTTGCTGTTTAATGTCTATTATCTATCCAGATGCTGTTTAATGTCTATTATCTATCCAGTTGCTGTTTAACGTCTATTATCTATCCAGTTGCTGTTTAATGTCTATTATCTATCTATTATCTACCCAGTTGCTGTTTAATGTCTATTATCTATCTATTATCTATCCAGTTGCTGTTTAATGTCTATTATCTATCTATTATCTATCCAGTTGCTGTTTAACGTCTATTATCTATCCAGTTGCTGTTTAATGTCTATTATCTATCCAGTTGCTGTTTAATGTCTATTATCTATCTATTATCTACCCAGTTGCTGTTTAATGTCTATTATCTATCTATTATCTATCCAGTTGCTGTTTAATGTCTATTATCTATCTATTATCTATCCAGTTGCTGTTTAATGTCTATTATCTATCCAGTTGCTGTTTAATGTCTATTATCTATATATTATCTATCCAGTTGCTGTGTTAATGTCTATTATCTATCTATTATCTATCCAGTTGCTGTTTAATGTCTATTATCTATCCAGTTGCTGTTTAACGTCTATTATCTATCCAGTTGCTGTTTAATGTCTATTATCTATCCAGTTGCTGTTTAATGTCTATTATCTATCCAGCTGCTGTTTAATGTCTATTATCTATCCAGATGCTGTTTAATGTCTATTATCTATCCAGCTGCTGTTTAATGTCTATTATCTATCCAGTTGCTGTTTAATGTCTATTATCTATCTATTATCTATCCAGTTGCTGTTTAATGTCTATTATCTATCCAGTTGCTATTTAATGTCTATTATCTATCCAGTTGCTGTTTAATGTCTATTATCTATCCAGTTGCTGTTTAATGTCTATTATCTATCTATTATCTATCCAGTTGCTGTTTAATATCTATTATCTATCCAGTTGCTGTTTAATGTCTATTATCTATCCAGTTGCTGTTTAACGTCTTCTATTATCTATCCAGTTGCTGTTAGTCTACACCTGTTGTTTCTCTCTCTGCCATTTCACTGTTAGTCTACACCTGTTGTTTCTCTCTCTCTGCCATTTCACTGTTAGTCTACACCTGTTGTTTCTCTCTCTCTCTGCCATTTCACTGTTAGTCTACACATGTTGTTTCTCTCTCTCTCTCTCTGCCATTTCACTGTTAGTCTACACCTGTTGTTTCTCTCTCTCTGCCATTTCACTGTTAGTCTACACCTGTTGTTTCTCTCTCTCTCTCTCTCTCTCTGCCATTTCACTGTTAGTCTACATCTGTTGTTTCTCCTCTCTCTCTCTCTGCCACTTCACTGTTAGTCTACACCTGTTGTTTCTCCCTCTCTCTCTCTCTGCCATTTCACTGTTAGTCTACACCTGTTGTTTCTCTCTCTCCCTGCCATTTCACTGTTAGTCTACACCTGTTGTTTCTCTCTCTCTCTCCCTGCCATTTCACTGTTAGTCTACACCTGTTGTTTCTCTCTCTCCCTGCCATTTCACTGTTAGTCTACACCTGTTGTTTCTCTCTCTCTCTCCCTGCCATTTCACTGTTAGTCTACACCTGTTGTTTCTCTCTCTCTCTCTGCCATTTCACTGTTAGTCTACACCTGTTGTTTCTCTCTCTCTCTCTCTCTGCCATTTCACTGTTAGTCTACACCTGTTGTTTCTCTCTCTCCCTGCCATTTCACTGTTAGTCTACACCTGTTGTTTCTCTCTCTCTCCCTGCCATTTCACTGTTAGTCTACACCTGTTGTTTCTCTCTCTCCCTGCCATTTCACTGTTAGTCTACACCTGTTGTTTCTCTCTCTCTCTCTCTCTCTGCCATTTCACTGTTAGTCTACACCTGTTGTTTCTCTCTCTCCCTGCCATTTCACTGTTAGTCTACACCTGTTGTTTCTCTCTCTCTCTCCCTGCCATTTCACTGTTAGTCTACACCTGTTGTTTCTCTCTCTCCCTGCCATTTCACTGTTAGTCTACACCTGTTGTTTTCTCTCTCTCTCTCTGCCATTTCACTGTTAGTCTACACCTGTTGTTTCTCTCTCTCTCTCTCTGCCATTTCACTGTTAGTCTACACCTGTTGTTTCTCTCTCTCTCTCCCTGCCATTTCACTGTTAGTCTACACCTGTTGTTTCTCTCTCTCTCTCCCTGCCATTTCACTGTTAGTCTACACCTGTTGTTTCTCTCTCTCTCCCTGCCATTTCACTGTTAGTCTACACCTGTTGTTTCTCTCTCTCTCTCTCTGCCATTTCACTGTTAGTCTACACCTGTTGTTTCTCTCTCTCTGCCATTTCACTGTTAGTCTACACCTGTTGTTTCTCTCTCTCTCTCTCTGCCATTTCACTGTTAGTCTACACCTGTTGTTTCTCTCTCTCTCTCCCTGCCATTTCACTGTTAGTCTACACCTGTTGTTTCTCTCTCTCTCTGCCATTTCACTGTTAGTCTACACCTGTTGTTTCTCTCTCTCTCTCTCTGCCATTTCACTGTTAGTCTACACCTGTTGTTTCTCTCTCTCTCTCCCTGCCATTTCACTGTTAGTCTACACCTGTTGTTTCTCTCTCTCTCTCCCTGCCATTTCACTGTTAGTCTACACCTGTTGTTTCTCTCTCTCTCTCCCTGCCATTTCACTGTTAGTCTACACCTGTTGTTTCTCTCTCTCTCTCCCTGCCATTTCACTGTTAGTCTACACCTGTTGTTTCTCTCTCTCTCTCTCTGCCATTTCACTGTTAGTCTACACCTGTTGTTTCTCTCTCCCTGCCATTTCACTGTTAGTCTACACCTGTTGTTTCTCCCTCTCTCTCTCTCTGCCATTTCACTGTGTGTGTGTGTTGGTTACACAGAGCATGTGACCCTGGAATGGCCTCGTGTTAAATTAGTAATGAATCCCATGTCCCCCCCTGCATGTTATATAGAGCAGCTAATAGGACTCACAAAGAGTTTGAGAGAAGAGAGAACGGGCGACGGTGGTAGACTATAGCAGTTATCAATTCAGACCCATTCAGACCTGTAAAAAGAGATGTAATTTTTAAATGTTATTTAACCAGGCAAGGTAGTTAAGAACAAATTATTATTTTCAATGACGGCCTCGGGACAGTAACTGCCTGTTCAGGGGTTTGTACCTTGGGGATTTGCAACCTTTCGGTTACTTGTCCAACGCTCTAACAACTAGACTACCCTGCCGCCCCGAAATCCCATCACTACATTTACATCACTACTCGGATCAGGGCGCTTTAGGTGTTCAAATCTCATCACAGACAACTTTAGCATTAAGCTAATTAGCAACTTTGCAACTACTTACTACTTTTTAGCTTCTTTGCAACTACTTAGCATGTTAGCTAACCCTAACTCTAACCTTAACCTTTTAAACTTACCCCTAACCTTAACCCTTTAAACTAACTCCTAACCTTAACCCTTTAAACTAACTCCTAACCTTAACCCTTTAAACTAACCCCTAACCTTAACCCTTTAAACTAAGCCCTAACCTTAACCCTTTAAACTAACCCCTAACCTTAACCCTTTAAACTAACCCCTAACCTTAACCCTTTAAACTAACCCCTAACCTTAACCCTTTAAACTAACCTTAACCCTTTAAACTAACTCCTAACCTTAACCCTTTAAACTAACTCCTAACCTTAACCCTTTAAACTAACCCCTAACCTTAACCCTTTAAACTAACCCCTAACCTTAACCCTTTAAACTAACTCCTTGTCACGTTCTGACCTTTATTTTCTGTGTTTTGTGTTTAGTTAGTATGGTCAGGGCGTGAGTTGGGTGGGCAGTCTATGTTTGTTTGTCTAGGTTTTGGGAATTTCTATGTTTCGGCCTAGTATGGTTCTCAATCAGAGGCAGGTGTCAGTAGTTGTCTCTGATTGAGAATCATACTTAGGTGGCGTGGGTTTCACTGTGTGTTTGTGGGTGATTGTTTCCTGTCTCTGTGTATGCACCAGATAGGACTGTAATTTGAGTTTTCACATTTTCTTGTTTTGTTAGTTTGTTCATGTGTACCTTATATCATTAAAAAGTACCATGGAAAATTACCACGCCGCGTATTGGTCCTCTGATCCGTTTCGCCTCTCTTCTTCGGAAGAAGAGGAGGCAACTCGTTACAGAATCACCCACCACAATCGGACCAAGCGGCGTGGTAAAGGACAGCGACGACAGCAGCAGCAGCATCAACAACAGAGGCCACCATCACAGGACTCCTGGACATGGGAGCAGATATGGAACGAAGAGGGACCCTGGGCACGGGCTGGGGAAAATCGCAGCCCCAAAGCAGAGCTGGAGGCAGCGAAAGCTGATCGGCGGCAATATGAGGAGCCAGCACGGCAGTGCGACAGGTACGAGAGGCAGCCCCAAATTTTTTTTGGGGGGGGGCACACGAGGGGTGGTACTAAGCCAGGTAGCAGACCTGAGCTCACTCCTCGTGCTTATTATGAGCAGCGCATTACTGGTCAGGCACCGTGTTATGCGGTTGAGCGCACGGTGTCGCCAGTGCGTGTCCATAGCCCGGTGCGCTATAGGGCAGCCCCCCGAGAGTGCCATGCGAGTGTGGGCATTGAGCCAGGGCGTATGGTGCCTGCTCAGCGGGTCTGGTCGCCGGTACGCAGTCTGGGTCCAGGTTATCCTGCGCCGGCTCTGCGTGCTGTGTCTCCGGGCGCTGGGAGGGTGCAGTGCGTCCTCTGCCTGCGCTCCGCTCGTACCGGGCAACTGTGGGAGTGGAGCCTAGGGGAGAGGTGCGTGTAGTAAGCACTAGATCTCCCGTGCTTACCCACAGCCCGGTTCAACCTGTGCCTGCACTTTTGAGGGTCCGGGCTCGAGTAGTTGTCCAGCCTGGGGAAGTGGTGCCAAGGTTGCGCACCAGAGCTCCAGTGCTCCCCACAGCCCGGTCTTTCAGGCTCCTCCTAACACCAAGCCTCCTGAAAGTCTCCCCAGCCTGGTAGTTCCTGTGGCAGCCCCACGCACCAGGCTGTCTCTCAGTCTCCTCCCTGCAGGTGCTCCCGCCTGTCCGGCGCCGCTGCCGGAGCCTCTCGCCTGTCCGGCGCCGCTGCCGGAGCCTCCCGCCTGTCCGGCGCTGCTGCCGGAGCCTCCCGCCTGTCCGGCGCCGCTGCCGGAGCCTCCCGCCTGTCCGGAGCCTCCCGCCTGTCCGGCGCCGCTGCCGGAGCCTCCCGCCTGTCCGGCGCCACTGCCGGAGCCTCCCGCCTGTCCGGCGCCACTGCCGGAGCCTCCCGCCTGTCCGGCGCCGCTGCCGGAGCCTCCCGCCTGTCCGGCGCCGCTGCTGGAGCGTCCCGCCTGTCCGGCGCCGCTGCCTCCTGTAGCAGCTCCACGCACCAGGCTGTCTCTCTGTCTCCTCTCTGCAGGTGCTCCCGCCTGTCCGGCGCCGCTGCCGGAGCCTCCCGCCTGTCCGGCGCTGCTGCCGGAGCCTCCCGCCTGTCCGGCGCCGCTGCCGGAGCATCCCGCCTGTCCGGCGCCGCTGCCGGAGCCTCCCGCCTGTCCGGCGCCGCTGCCGGAGCCTCCCGCCTGTCCGGCGCCGCTGCCGGAGCCTCCCGCCTGTCCGGCGCCGCTGCCGGAGCCTCCCGCCTGTCCGGAGCCTCCCGCCTGTCCGCCGCTGCCGGAGCCTCCCGCCTGTCCGGCGCCGCTGCCGGAGCCTCCCGCCTGTCCGGCGCCGCTGCCGGAGCCTCCCGCCTGTCCGGCGCCGCTGCCGGAGCCTCCCGCCTGTCCGGCGCCGCTGCCGGAGCCTCCCGCCTGTCCGGCGCTGCTGCCGGAGCGTCCCGCCTGTCCGGCGCCGCTGCCGGAGCGTCCCGCCTGTCCGGCGCCGCTGCCGGAGCCCCTCAGCCCAGAGGCGCCAGAGCCCCTCAGCCCAGAGGCGCCAGAGCCCCTCAGCCCAGAGGCGCCAGAGCCCCTCAGCCCAGAGGCGCCAGAGCCCCTCAGCCCAGAGGCGCCAGAGCCCCTCAGCCCAGAGGCGCCAGAGCCCCTGTCCCTCTGTCCAGAGCCCCTGTCCCTCTGTCCAGAGCCCCTGTCCCTCTGTCCAGAGCCCCTGCCCCTCTGTCCCGAGCTGCCCCTCTGTCCAGTGGGGTCATTGAGAGGGGTTGCCATGGTGAGAAAGCCACGGAGGCGGAAAATGAGGCGGACAAAGACAAGGGTGAAGTGGGGTCCGCGTCCCGCGCCAGAACCGCCACCGCGGACAGACGCCCACCCAGACCCTCCCCTATAGGTCAAGGTTTTGCGGCCGGGAGTCCGCACCTTTGGGGGTACTGTCACGTTCTGACCTTTATTTTCTGTGTTTTGTGTTTAGTTAGTATGGTCAGGGCGTGAGTTGGGTGGGCAGTCTATGTTTGTTTGTCTAGGTTTTGGGAATTTCTATGTTTCGGCCTAGTATGGTTCTCAATCAGAGGCAGGTGTCAGTAGTTGTCTCTGATTGAGAATCATACTTAGGTGGCGTGGGTTTCACTGTGTGTTTGTGGGTGATTGTTTCCTGTCTCTGTGTATGCACCAGATAGGACTGTAATTTGAGTTTTCACATTTTCTTGTTTTGTTAGTTTGTTCATGTGTACCTTATATCATTAAAAAGTACCATGGAAAATTACCACGCCGCGTATTGGTCCTCTGATCCGTTTCGCCTCTCTTCTTCGGAAGAAGAGGAGGCAACTCGTTACACTCCTATCCTTAACCCTTTAAACTAACCCCTAACCTTAACCCTTTAAACTAACCCCTAACCTTAACCCTTTAAACTAACTCCTAACCTTAACCCTTTAAACTAACCTTAACCCTTTAAACTAACTCCTAACCTTAACCCTTTAAACTAACCTTAACCCTTTAAACTAACTCCTAACCTTAACCCTTTAAACTAACTCCTAACCCTTTAAACTAAACCCTAACCTTAACCCTTTAAACTAACTCCTAACCTTAACTCTTTAAACAAGCTCCTAACCTTAACCCTTTAAACTAACTCCTAACCTTAACCCTATAAACTAACTCCTAACCTTAACCCTATAAACTAACTCCTAACCTTAACCCTTTAAACTAACTCAAACCGTAACCCTTTAAACTAACCCCTAACCTCAACCCTTTAAACTAACCCCTAACCTCAACCCTTTAAACTAACCCCTAACCTTAACCCTTTAAACTAACTCCTAACCTTAACCCTTTATTTTAATTTTAATCTTTATTTAACTAGGCATGTCAGTTAAGAACAAATTCTTACCAAAAGGCCTCCTGCGGGAACGTAGGATACATTTAAAAAACAAAATAGGACAAAACACATCACGACAAGAGAGACCTAAGACAACAACATAGCATGGTAGCAATACAACAGGGTAGCAACACAACACCACATAAAGAGAGACCTAAGACAACAACATGGTAGCAATACAACATGGCAACAACATGGTAGCAACACAACATGGTAGCAATACAACACTACATAAAGAGAGACACCACAACACTACACAAAGAGAGACCTAAGACAACAACATAGCATGGTAGCAATACAACATGACAACAACATGGTAGCAACACAACACTACATAAAGAGAGACCTAAGACAACAACATAGCATGGTAGCAATACAACATGACAACAACATGGTAGCAACACAACACTACATAAAGAGAGACCTAAGACAACAACATAGCATGGTAGCAATACAACATGACAACAACATGGTAGCAACACAACACTACATAAAGAGAGACCTAAGACAACAACATAGCATGGTAGCAATACAACATGACAACAACATGGTAGCAACACAACATGGTAGCAGCACAAAACATGGTACAAACATTATTGGGCCCAGACAGCAGCACAAAGGGCAAGGTAGTGACAACAATACATCATGTGAAGCAGCCACAACAATCTAACCTGAACCCCTAATCCCCTAGCTTATCTAACCTGAACCCCTAATCCCCTAGCTTATCTAACCTGAACCCCTAATCCCCTAGCTTATCTAACCTGAACCCCTAATCCCCTAGCTTATCTAACCTGAACCCCTAATCCCCTAGCTTATCTAACCTGAACCCCTAATCCCCTAGCTTATCTAACCTGAACCCCTAATCCCCTAGCTTATCTAACCTGAACCCCTAATCCCCTAGCTTATCTAACCTGAACCCCTAATCCCCTAGCTTATCTAACCTGAACCCCTAATCCCCTAGCTTATCTAACCTTAACCCCTAATCCCCTAGCTTATCTAACCTTAGCCACCAAGCTAACACCCGTTAAGGTGCTTTAGGTGCCAAGGATTCAGAGGTGTTGTAGCAGTGTGAAGAAGGGAGATCCCAAGATGTGAGAGAACTGTGCAGGATAGGAGTGTAAAGCTGGGATAGAGAACGCACTGTGGGGTTGCCAATGCAGCTGGGGATACAAAGTGCAGAGAGAGAGAGAGAGAGAGAGAGAGAGAGAGAGAGAGAGAGAGAGAGAGAGAGAGAGAGAGAGAGAGAGAGAGAGAGAGAGAGAGAGAGAGAGAGAGAGAGAGAGAGAGAGAGACAGAGAGAGAGAGAGAGAGAGAGAGAGAGAGAGACACGGAGACACAGAGAGAAAGAGACACAGAGAGAGAGAGAGAGAGAGAGAGAGAAAGAGAGAGAGAGAGAGAGAGAGAGAGAGAGAGAGAGAGAGAGAGAGAGAGAGAGAGAGAGAGAGAGAGAGAGAGAGAGAGAGAGAGAGAGAGAGAGAGAGAGAGAGAGAGAGAGAGAGAGAGAGAGAGAGAGAGAGAGAGAGAGAGAGAGAGAGAGAGAGAGAGAGAGAGAGAGAGAGAGAGAGAGAGAGAGAGAGAGAGAGAGAGAGAGAGAGAGAGAGAGTTCACGTGGGGTAGAACGTTTCCTATGCAGGGAGTGAAGAAAGTAGCGGATAGCCCAAGGGTGAGTGATTCAACTGGAAGCACCCCCACTGAGTAGGCCAGAAGTAAGGTTAGATTTCTTGCGTTTGTAGCCATGGTAATCGACTGTACTGCACTGATGGAGCAGAAATCAAAGAAGATATATGAGGTAGTTGCAGCAGCAGAGAGATTTTAGTGTAGAAGATCTGCAAGGAGTTTAGAGAAGAGAGGTAACATCCTCCCAGGCTGATGTCGAGGGACGAAGTAGTGGGAGGGTGTACAGGTACAGGGTTAGATAATAGATAGTGTATAGGTGCAGGGTTAGATAGTGTATAGGTAGAGGGTTAGATAGTGTATAGGTACACAGTTAGATAGTGTATAGGTACAGGGTTAGATAGTGCATATTGGTGAGGTTTTAATGGGTGTAGGGTTAGTTAGTAGGCCAATTTTTTCAAAAGGTAATGAATTCATACCACAGAATAGTAGGCTGATACACAGCCAATACAGTAGGTGGCGACATGCACCTATAATATTTGTTTGCGGACCGCCATAATAGCAACGAAGAAGAAGAAGCGGCAGAAAATTCACACGAAGAAGAAAAGCCCCCTGCTCTTAGTCTTGACTTCGTCGCCACCTAGTGGTCCACAAACACTCTGCAGGGAAGATGAATCATGTGGTTTGTCATGTGATGATAAACAGGAATTGAATTGTAAAAACTTGAAACGGTCAACATTTTGCGAGCAACTACACGATCCTATAGGTGTATACCTTAAGGTGAGTACGGTTGTGAAATGGAAATGATGCATGTAAAACATTTAGAAAGTTGAAAACTAGTCATCGCTCGGTTCGATAGAATTCACCGCTTGTTGCAAAATATCTTTCCGGCCACTCGCTTCAAACTAGCCTGCTGGTGATAACTACATATACAATTATTTCATGTAGCTATCTGAACTCGTTAACATTATACACATGAATACTATTTAGAGATGCAGTTTTAGTCCCTGGTTTAACCTGTGGCAGCTGTGTCTCATCTTTTTTTTTTTTTTGTACACAATACTAGAGTAGAAGTGGGCCAGAGCCCGAATTGCAGAGGTGCCTTGTCGACCTGAGACCGTCGCCATGGTGGATTTCCTGGCGGAAAACAACCTGTGTGGTCAGGCGGTGCTGAGGATCGTGTCCCGGGAAACGCTATCATCGCCGAGCTCCTCCGCCTCTCGGAGTTCATCCCTGCTGTCTTCAGACTCAAAGACAAAAGCGACCAGCAGAAATACGGAGACATCATCTGTGACTTCAGCTACTTCAAGGTGAGATGGGGAGGGGGGGGTTGTCTTGTTCAATGAGTGTGATATGAGATCACAGTGAAAGGACATTGAGGTGCACCTCCTTCGGTAATGGACACGCACACCGCCAGTGTCATGGTTAGGTCTTTCCAGTTATGTGATTGTTACCTGTCATCTATGAACAAGATTGTTTAGAATGTGTTATGGCATGATGATGATTATGATGAAGTACAAATCAAATGTTATTTGTCACATACACATGGTTAGCAGATGTTAATGCGAGTGTAGCGAAATGCTTGTGCTTCTAGTTCCGACAACGCAGTAATAACCAACAAGTAATCTAACTAACAATTCCACAACAACTACCTTATACACACAAGTGTAAAGGGATAAATAATATGTACATAAAGATATATGAATGAGAGATGGTACAGAACGGCACAGGCATGATGATGATGATGAAGAACAGGGATAATGTTGATGATGATGAAGAACAGGGATAATATTGATGATGATGATGATGATGAAGAACAGGGATAATATTGATGATGAAGAACAGGGATAATATTGATGATGATGATGATGATGAAGAACAGGGATAATATTGATGATGATGATGAACAGGGATACTATTGATGATGATGATGATGAACAGGGATAATATTGATGATGATGATGATGATGAAGAGGCATAATGTTGATGATGATGATGATGATGAAAAAGAGGGATAATGTTGATGATGATGATGATGAAGAACAGGGATAATACATGAGTAACCTTTTATATTCTCCTGTTGCCTTCCAGGGTCCAGAGTACTACGACAGTCATCCAAGTTATGAACTAGATGATTTAGTATGTGTGATGATGATGATGATGAAGAACAGGGATAATGTTGATGATGATGATGATGATGAACAGGGATAATGTTGATGATGATGAAGAACAGGGATAATGTTGATGATGATGAATAACAGGGATAATGTTGATGATGATGATGATGATGAAGAACAGGGATAATGTTGATGATGATGATGAAGAACAGGGATAAAACATGAGTAACCCTTTATATTCTCCTGTTGCCTTCCAGGGTCCAGAGTACTACGACAGTCATCCAAGTTATGAACTAGATGAGTTAGTATGTGTTATGATGATGATGATGATGAAGAACAGGGATAATGTTGATGATGATGAAGAACAGGGATAATGTTGATGATGATGATGAACAGGGATAATGTTGATGATGATGAAGAACAGGGATAATGTTGATGATGAAGAACAGGGATAATGTTGATGATGATGAAGAACAGGGATAATAATGATGATGATGATGATGATGAAGAACAGGGATAATAATGATGATGATGATGATGAAGAACAGGGATAATGTTGATGATGATGATGATGATGATGAAGAACAGGGATAATATTATGTCCATGAGTAATCCTGTTGCCTTCCAGGGTCCAGAGTACTACGACAGTCATCCAAGTTATGAACTAGATGATTTAGTATGTGTTATGATGATGATGATGATGAAGAACAGGGATGATGATGAAGAACAGGGATAATGTTGATGATGATGATGAAGAAGAACAGGGATAATACATGAGTAACCCTTTTTCCCCGTTGCCTTCCAGGGTCCAGAGTACTACGACAGTAAGCTAGAAGCCAAACCAGATCTGCAGGATCTGGACGATGAGTTCCGGGAGAACAACCTGGAGATACTCTCACGGTTCTACCTGGCGTTTGAAAGTGTTCACAAGTACATCGTTGATCTAATCAGGTCATACAGAATTACCTGTCTGTCTGTCTGTCTTTATCTAATCAGCTGTTCTGTCTGTCTTTATCTAATCAGCTGTTCTGTCTTTATCTAATCAGCTGTTCTGTCTGTCTGTCTTTATCTAATCAGCTGTTCTGTCTTTATCTAATCAGCTGTTCTGTCTCTCTGTCTTTATCTAATCAGCTGTTCTGTCTCCTCACCATGCTTTATCTAATCAGCTGTCTCTGTCTCCTCACCATGCTTTATCTAATCAGCTGTTCTGTCTCCTCACCATGCTTTATCTAATCAGCTGTTCTGTCTCCTCACCATGCTTTATCTAATCAGCTGTTCTGTCTCTGTCTCTGTCTCCTCACCATGCTTTATCTAATCAGCTGTTCTGTTTCCTCACCATGCTTTATCTAATCAGCTGTTCTGTCTCTGTCTCCTCACCATGCTTTATCTAATCAGCTGTCTCTGTCTCCTCACCATGCTTTATCTAATCAGCTGTTCTGTCTCCTCACCATGCTTTATCTAATCAGCTGTCTCTGTCTCCTCACCATGCTTTATCTAATCAGCTGTTCTGTCTCCTCACCATGCTTTATCTAATCAGCTGTTCTGTCTCCTCACCATGCTTTATCTAATCAGCTGTTCTGTCTCCTCACCATGCTTTATCTAATCAGCTGTTCTGTCTCTGTCTCCTCACCATGCTTTATCTAATCAGCTGTTCTGTCTCCTCACCATGCTTTATCTAATCAGCTGTTCTGTCTCCTCACCATGCTTTATCTAATCAGCTGTTCTGTCTCCTCACCATGCTTTATCTAATCAGCTGTCTCTGTCTCTGTCTCCTCACCATGCTTTATCTAATCAGCTGTCTCTGTCTCCTCACCATGCTTTATATAATCAGCTGTTCTGTCTCTGTCTCCTCACCATGCTTTATCTAATCAGCTGTTCTGTCTCCTCACCATGCTTTATCTAATCAGCTGTTCTGTCTCCTCACCATGCTTTATCTAATCAGCTGTTCTGTCTCCTCACCATGCTTTATCTAATCAGCTGTCTCTGTCTCTGTCTCCTCACCATGCTTTATCTAATCAGCTGTCTCTGTCTCCTCACCATGCTTTATCTAATCAGCTGTCTCTGTCTCCTCACCATGCTTTATCTAATCAGCTGTTCTGTCTCCTCACCATGCTTTATCTAATCAGCTGTTCTGTCTCCTCACCATGCTTTATCTAATCAGCTGTCTCTGTCTCTGTCTCCTCACCATGCTTTATCTAATCAGCTGTCTCTGTCTCCTCACCATGCTTTATCTAATCAGCTGTTCTGTCTCCTCACCATGCTTTATCTAATCAGCTGTCTCTGTCTCTGTCTCCTCACCATGCTTTATCTAATCAGCTGTCTCTGTCTCCTCACCATGCTTTATCTAATCAGCTGTTCTGTCTCTGTCTCCTCACCATGCTTTATCTAATCAGCTGTTCTGTCTCTGTCTCCTCACCATGCTTTATCTAATCAGCTGTTCTGTCTCTGTCTCCTCACCATGCTTTATCTAATCAGCTGTTCTGTCTCTGTCTCCTCACCATGCTTTATCTAATCAGATGTTCTTCTCTCCAGGTATCTGGATGATCTGTATGAAGGAGTTTACATTCAACAGACCCTGGAGACGGTGCTGCTGAATGAGGATGGAAAACAGCTCCTGGTAAAAAAAAACATTTATTTAAATTTTTATTTTACTCGTCAAGTCAGTTAAGAATAAATTAGTGTTTTCAATGACGGTTAACTGCCTTGTTCAGGGGCAGAACGACAGATTTTTACCTCGTCAGTTCGGGAGATTCGATCTTGCAACCTTTCTGTTACTAGTCCAACGCCGTAACCGGGGGAAGAGTGTCCAACGCTGTAACCAGGGGGGAAGTGTCCAACGCTGTAACCAGGAGGGGGGAGTGTTCCCTGGAAGCTTTGTAGCTCTAAGATAAACTTTTATACATTTAGGAGAATCGTCCTTATGTTTGGCAATGTCCTGGTATGTTAGAGTCCTACAGTGTGCTGTTTGTCTCCTTGGTAACCAGTGTGGGGTCCTGTATGTCCTGAAGGTATGTTAGAGTCCTACCATGTGCTGTTTGTCTCCTTGGTAACCAGTGTGAGGTCCTGTATGTCCTGAAGGTATGTTAGAGTCCTACCATGTGCTGTTTGTCTCCTTGGTAACCAGTGTGAGGTCCTGGATGTCCTGAAGGTATGTTAGAGTCCTACAGTGTGCTGTTTGTCTCCTTGGTAACCAGTGTGAGCTCCTGAAGGTATGTTAGAGTCCTACCATGTGCTGTTTGTCTCCTTGGTAACCAGTGTGAGCTCCTGAAGGTATGTTAGAGTCCTACCATGTGCTGTTTGTCTCCTTGGTAACCAGTGTGAGGACCTGAAGGTATGTGAGAGTCCTACCATGTGCTGTTTGTCTCCTTGGTAACCAGTGTGAGGTCCTGAAGGTATGTTAGAGTCCTACAGTGTGTTGTTTGTCTCCTTGGTAACCAGTGTGAGGTCCTGAAGGTATGTTAGAGTCCTACAGTGTGTTGTTTGTCTCCTTGGTAACCAGTGTGAGGTCCTGAAGGTATGTTAGAGTCCTACCATGTGCTGTTTGTCTCCTTGGTAACCAGTGTGAGGTCCTGTATGTCCTGAAGGTATGTTAGTCCTACCATGTGCTGTTTGTCTCCTTGGTAACCAGTGTGAGGTCCTGTATGTCCTGAAGGTATGTGAGAGTCCTACCATGTGCTGTTTGTCTCCTTGGTAACCAGTGTGAGGTCCTGTATGTCCTGAAGGTATGTTAGTCCTACCATGTGCTGTTTGTCTCCTTGGTAACCAGTGTGAGGTCCTGAAGGTATGTTAGAGTCCTACCATGTGCTGTTTGTCTCCTTGGTAACCAGTGTGAGGTCCTGTATGTCCTGAAGGTATGTTAGTCCTACCATGTGCTGTTTGTCTCCTTGGTAACCAGTGTGAGGTCCTGAAGGTATGTTAGAGTCCTACCATGTGCTGTTTGTCTCCTTGGTAACCAGTGTGAGGTCCTGTATGTCCTGAAGGTATGTTAGAGTCCTACCATGTGTTTGTCTCCTTGGTAACCAGTGTGAGGTCCTGAAGGTATGTTAGAGTCCTACCATGTGCTGTTTGTCTCCTTGGTAACCAGTGTGAGGCGCTGTATCTCTATGGAGTCATGCTGTTGGTTATTGACCAGAAGATGGAGGGGGAGGTCAGAGAGAGGATGCTGGTGTCCTACTATAGATACAGGTGAGACCTTTGCTGCTGTTTTTGGGGGAAAATGCTTCTACATCCTTTATACAATCCTATAATACTATGATAGTATCTATAATACTATGATAGTATCTATAATACTATGATAGTATCTATAATACTCTCTATAATGGCTTCTACATCCTTTATACAATCCTATAATACTATGATAGTATCTATAATACTATGATAGTATCTATAATACTGTGATAGTATCTATAATACTATGATAGTATCTATAATACTATGATAGTATCTATAATACTGTGATAGTATCTATAATACTGTGATAGTATCTATAATACTGTGATAGTATCTATAATACTATGATAGTATCTATAATACTCTCTAAAATGGCTTCTACATCCTTTATACAATCCTATAATACTATGATAGTATCTATAATACTATGATAGTATCTATAATACTGTGATAGTATCTATAATACTATGATAGTATCTATAATACTCTCTCTAATGGCTTCTACATCCTTTATACAATCCTTTTAAGAATCAATCCTCTTTGTTATTTTGTCAGGGACCCTTTAATGGTGTCAGTAATACTATCTGTAATACTACAATACTATCTATAATACTGTAATACTATCTATAATACTATGATAATATATATAATACTATGATAATATCTATAATACTATATATAATACTGTAATACTCTCTATAATACTGTAATACTCTCTATAATACTGTAATACTCTCTATAATACTACTATCTATAATACTGTAGTACTATCTATCATACTGTAGTAGTACTACAGTATTGTAGTAATATGTATCATTTGAATGAAAGAAAAACAACCATTTGATTGGAGCTTGCTACTAGCTATACATGTTGTCCTGTTTGTGTGTCCAGTGCTGCCCGCTCCTCAGCGGACTCTAACCTGGATGACATCTGTAAGCTGCTGCGGAGTACTGGCTACTCCAGCCAATCAGGGGCCAAGCGGCCAGCTAACTACCCCGAGAGCTACTTCCAGAGAGTACCTATCAGTTCTACCTTCATCAGCATGGTGATCGGGAGGCTGCGCTCTGATGACATCTATAACCAGGTAGAACTGAGTTGTTATTATTATTGGTGTTGTTATTATTGTTATTATTATTATCATTATTGTTATTATTATTGGTAGTGTGATTATTATTGTTGTTATTATTATTGTTATTATTGTTGTTGTTGTTATTATTATTATTGTTATTATTATTACTATTATTGTTGTTATTATTATTGTTATTATTGTTGTTATTATTATTGTTATTATTGTTGTTATTGTTATGATTATTATTGTTATTGTTATTATTATTACTATTATTGTTGTTATTATTATTACTATTATTGTTGTTATTATTATTGTTATTATTATTATTGTTATTATTATTGTTGTTGTTATTGTTATTATTGTTGTTATTATTATTGTTTATTATTATTATTGTTGTTATTGTTGTTATTATTACTATTGTTATTATTGGTGTTATTATTATTATTGTTGTTGTTATTATTATTACTATTGTTGTTATTGTTGTTATTATTGGTGTCATTGTTGTTGTTATTATTATTTTTAAACCATTTGTTTTATTACCTTTTTAAAAGGTTACTCGTGTCATACTAACCCACTGTCATATGGAGTGTCATACTAACCCACTGTCATATGGAGTGTCATACTAACCCACTGTCATATGGAGTGTCATACTAACCCACTGTCATATGGAGTGTCATACTAACCCACTGTCATATGGAGTGTCATACTAACCCACTGTCATATGGAGTGTCATACTAACCCACTGTCATATGGAGTGTCATACTAACCCACTGTCATATGGAGTGTCATACTAACCCACTGTCATATGGAGTGTCATACTAACCCACTGTCATATGGAGTGTCATACTAACCCACTGTCATATGGAGTGTCATACTAACCCACTGTCATATGGAGTGTCATACTAACCCACTGTCATATGGAGTGTCACACTAACCCACTGTCATATGGAGTGTCACACTAACCCACTGTCATATGGAGTGTCACACTAACCCACTGTCATATGGAGTGTCACACTAACCCACTGTCATATGGAGTGTCACACTAACCCACTGTCATATGGAGTGTCACACTAACCCACTGTCATATGGAGTGTCACACTAACCCACTGTCATATGGAGTGTCATACTAACCCACTGTCATATGGAGTGTCACACTAACCCACTGTCATATGGAGTGTCACACTAACCCACTGTCATATGGAGTGTCACACTAACCCACTGTCATATGGAGTGTCACACTAACCCACTGTCATATGGAGTGTCATACTAACCCACTGTCATATGGAGTGTCATACTAACCCACTGTCATATGGAGTGTCATACTAACCCACTGTCATATGGAGTGTCATACTATTGTTCTCCTAGTTAGTATTGTAAACACCCCATTGGTTCCCTTTTATTTGATTTATTTTACCTTTATTTTACCTTTATTTTACCTTTATTTAACCAGGCAAGTCAGTTAAGAACAAATTCTTATTTTCAATGACGGCCTGGGAACAGTGGGGTTAACTGCCTTGTTCAGGGGCAGAACGACAGATTTGTACCTTGTCAGCTCGGGGATTTGAACTTGCAACCTTTCGGTTACTTGTCCAACACTCTAACCACTAGGCTACCCTGCCGCTGTCCTGTGTCTCCTAAAGCTGCCCTGCCGCCCCAGGGTAGCCTAGTGGTTAGTATTCTTGAACTGAATGACATTTCTTACACACTCACTAATGCTACAATATTACATTGTCTTTAATGTTTTATTCAATCTATTTGTATGTTACGATCATGAAATCTTCTGATTCTCAGATCCATGTTTCGTCCTGTCTCTAAAGCTGTCCTGTGTCTCCTAAAGCTGTCCTGTGTCTCCTAAAGCTGTCCTGTGTCTCCTAAAGCTGTCCTGTGTCTCCTAAAGCTGTCCTGTGTCTCTAAAGCTGTCCTGTGTCTCTAAAGCTGTCCTGTGTCTCCTAAAGCTGTCCTGTGTCTCCTAAAGCTGTCCTGTGTCTCCTAAAGCTGTCCTGTGTCTCTAAAGCTGTCCTGTGTCTCCTAAAGCTGTCCTGTGTCTCCTAAAGCTGTCCTGTGTCTCTAAAGCTGTCCTGTGTCTCTAAAGCTGTCCTGTGTCTCCTAAAGCTGTCCTGTGTCTCCTAAAGCTGTCCTGTGTCTCTAAAGCTGTCCTGTGTCTCCTAAAGCTGTCCTGTGTCTCCTAAAGCTGTCCTGTGTCTCCTAAAGCTGTCCTGTGTCTCCTAAAGCTGTCCTGTGTCCCCTAAAGCTGTCCTGTGTCCTCTAAAGCTGTCCTGTGTCTCTAAAGCTGTCCTGTGTCTCTAAAGCTGTCCTGTGTCTCTAAAGCTGTCCTGTGTCTCTAAAGCTGTCCTGTGTCTCTAAAGCTGTCCTGTGTCTCCTAAAGCTGTCCTGTGTCTCTAAAGCTGTCCTGTGTCTCTAAAGCTGTCCTGTGTCTCTAAAGCTGTCCTGTGTCTCTAAAGCTGTCCTGTGTCTCCTAAAGCTGTCCTGTGTCTCCTAAAGCTGTCCTGTGTCTCTAAAGCTGTCCTGTGTCTCTAAAGCTGTCCTGTGTCTCAAAAGCTGTCCCGTGTCTCAAAAGCTGTCCCGTGTCTCAAAAGCTGTCCCGTGTCTCCTAAAGCTGTCCCGTGTCTCCTAAAGCTGTCCCGTGTCTCCTAAAGCTGTCCCGTGTCTCCTAAAGCTGTCCCGTGTCTCCTAAAGCTGTCCCGTGTCTCCTAAAGCTGTCCCGTGTCTCTAAAGCTGTCCCGTGTCTCTAAAGCTGTCCTGTGTCTCCTAAAGCTGTCCTGTGTCTCTAAAGCTGTCCTGTGTCTCTAAAGCTGTCCTGTGTCTCTAAAGCTGTCCTGTGTCTCTAAAGCTGTCCTGTGTCTCCTAAAGCTGTCCTGTGTCTCCTAAAGCTGTCCTGTGTCTCCTAAAGCTGTCCTGTGTCCCCTAAAGCTGTCCTGTGTCCCCTAAAGCTGTCCTGTGTCCCCTAAAGCTGTCCTGTGTCCTCTAAAGCTGTCCTGTGTCCTCTAAAGCTGTCCTGTGTCCTCTAAAGCTGTCCTGTGTCCTCTAAAGCTGTCCTGTGTCCTCTAAAGCTGTCCTGTGTCTCTAAAGCTGTCCTGTGTCTCTAAAGCTGTCCTGTGTCTCTAAAGCTGTCCTGTGTCTCTAAAGCTGTCCTGTGTCTCTAAAGCTGTCCTGTGTCTCTAAAGCTGTCCTGTGTCTCCTAAAGCTGTCCTGTGTCTCCTAAAGCTGTCCTGTGTCTCTAAAGCTGTCCTGTGTCTCTAAAGCTGTCCTGTGTCTCCTACAGCTGTCCTGTGTCTCCTAAAGCTGTCCTGTGTCTCCTACAGCTGTCCTGTGTCTCCTAAAGCTGTCCTGTGTCTCCTAAAGCTGTCATGTGTCTCCTAAAGCTGTCATGTGTCTCCTAAAGCTGTCATGTGTCTCCTAAAGCTGTCCTGTGTCTCCTAAAGCTGTCCTGTGTCTCCTAAAGCTGTCCTGTGTCTCCCCCAGGTGTCTGCGTACCCTCTGCCTGAGCATCGCAGCACAGCGTTGGCTAACCAGGCTGCCATGCTGTATGTCTGTCTCTACTTCATTCCCTCCATACTTCAGACTCAACAGGCCAAGATGAGGGAGATAGTGGACAAGTACTTCCCTGATAACTGGGTGAGAGACTCATCTAAACTCTACTTCCCTGATAACTGGGTGAGAGACTCATCTAAACTCTACTTCCCTGATAACTGGGTGAGAGACTGTATCTAAACTCTACTTCCCTGATAACTGGGTGAGAGACTGTATCTAAACTCTACTTCCCTGATAACTGGGTGAGAGACTGTATCTAAACTCTACTTCCCTGATAACTGGGTGAGAGACTGTATCTAAACTCTACTTCCCTGATTACTGGGTGAGAGACTGTATCTAAACTCTACTTCTCTGTTAACTGGGTGAGAGACTGACTCTACTTCCCTGATAACTGGGTGAGAGACCGTATCTAAACTCTACTTCCCTGTTAACTGGGTGAGAGACTGACTCTACTTCCCTGATAACTGGGTGAGAGACTGTATCTAAACTCTACTTCCCTGATTACTGGGTGAGAGACTGTATCTAAACTCTACTTCCCTGATTACTGGGTGAGAGACTGTATCTAAACTCTACTTCCCTGATAACTGGGTGAGCGACTGTATCTAATCTCTACTTCCCTGAATACTGGGTGAGAGACTGTATCTAAACTCTACTTCCCTGATAACTGGGTGAGAGACTGTATCTAAACTCTACTTCCCTGATAACTGGGTGAGAGACTGTATCTAAACTCTACTTCCCTGATTACTGGGTGAGAGACTGTATCTAAACTCTACTTCCCTGATTACTGGGTGAGAGACTGTATCTAAACTCTACTTCCCTGATAACTGGGTGAGAGACTGTATCTAAACTCTACTTCCCTGATAACTGGGTGAGAGACTGTATCTAAACTCTACTTCCCTGAATACTGGGAAAAACATTTAGAGTACTTGTTTGTCTTGATGCGGTATATTTCCCTCGGCCTCCAGCCGTTACGCTCGTTTCAAGTATTGACAATTTCTCCCTCTGCAGGTCATCAGTGTCTACATGGGAATCACTGTGAATCTGGTGGAGGCCTGGGAACCGTATAAAGCTGCCAAGATCGCCCTCAACTACACCCTGGACTCAGCCAATATCAGAGAGCAGGTACGGAGGCGAACGGGCTATACTGACAAAACGTCTACTAACGTGAAATGGTTTTCACTCGGGTTTCCTATCAGGCCTTGCTAGAGACTTGACTCTCCCATCATATCCTTCACAAGTTGTTGTGGAAAATGTGGAAGGTTCGAGGGACTGCTTATGACTCTCCCCCCCCCACTGCCATGTTATAACACCTGTTATAACACCCTATAACCATCCGTACTCCAACCCTCCTCTAGGCCAGTCGTTATTCAGTCAGCATGGAGGGCCTGAGGCCACAGATCCAGCAGCTGCTGAAGGAAGGGTTCCTGAGGGAGGAGATCGTCCTGGATAACGTCCCCAAGCTGCTCAACTGTCTCCGGGACTGTAACGTTTCCATACGCTGGCTGATGCTACACACTGCAGACTCAGGTAGGGCCTTCCTGTTGACGTCTAGGTCCATGCATCAAATGGGCTTACTACTGATTTATGGAAGCATTAATAAAGGCCTTATGAAGGGTTCAGGAAGCATCCATGAAGGGTTCAGGAAGCATCCATAAAGGGTTCAGGAAGCATCCATGAAGGGTTCAGGAAGCGTCCATAAAGGGTTCAGGAAGCATCCATGAAGGGTTCAGGAAGCATCCATGAAGGGTTCAGGAAGCATCCATGAAGGGTTCAGGAAGCATCCATGAAGGGTTCAGGAAGCATCCATGAAGGGTTCAGGAAGCATCCATGAAGGGTTCAGGAAGCATCCATAAAGGGTTCAGGAAGCATCCATAAAGGGTTCAGGAAGCATCCATAAAGGGTTCAGGAAGCATCCATGAAGGGTTCAGGAAGCATCCATGAAGGGTTCAGGAAACATCCATAAAGGGTTCAGGAAGCGTCCATAAAGGGTTCAGGAAGCATCCATAAAGGCCTTATGAAGGGAACAGGAAGCATCCATAAAGGGAACAGGAAGCATCCATAAAGGGAACAGGAAGCATCCATAAAGGGTTCAGGAAGCATCCATAAAGGGTTCAGGAAGCATCCATAAAGGGTTCAGGAAGCATCCATAAAGGCATTAGAAAGGGTTCAGGAAGCGTCCATAAAGGGTTCAGGAAGCGTCCATAAAGGGTTCAGGAAGCGTCCATAAAGGGTTCAGGAAGCGTCCATAAAGGGTTCAGGAAGCGTCCATAAAGGGTTCAGGAAGCGTCCATAAAGGGTTCAGGAAGCGTCCATAAAGGGTTCAGGAAGCGTCCATAAAGGGTTCAGGAAGCGTCCATAAAGGGTTCAGGAAGCGTCCATAAAGGGTTCAGGAAGCGTCCATAAAGGGTTCAGGAAGCGTCCATAAAGGGTTCAGGAAGCGTCCATAAAGGCCTTATGAAGGAACAGGAAGCATCCATAAAGGGTTCAGGAAGCATCCATAAAGGGTTCAGGAAGCATCCATAAAGGGTTCAGGAAGCATCCATAAAGGGTTCAGGAAGCATCCATAAAGGCCTTATGAAGGGTTCAGGAAGCATCCATAAAGGCATTAGAAAGGGTTCAGGAAGCATCCATAAAGGGTTCAGGAAGCGTCCATAAAGGGTTCAGGAAGCGTCCATAAAGGGTTCAGGAAGCGTCCATAAAGGGTTCAGGAAGCGTCCATAAAGGGTTCAGGAAGCGTCCATAAAGGGTTCAGGAAGCGTCCATGAAGGGTTCAGGAAGCGTCCATAAAGGGTTCAGGAAGCATCCATAAAGGCCTTATGAAGGGAACAGGAAGCATCCATAAAGGGTTCAGGAAGCATCCATAAAGGGTTCAGGAAGCATCCATAAAGGGTTCAGGAAGCATCCATAAAGGGTTCAGGAAGCATCCATAAAGGGTTCAGGAAGCATCCATAAAGGGTTCAGGAAGCATCCATAAAGGGTTCAGGAAGCATCCATAAAGGGTTCAGGAAGCATCCATAAAGGGTTCAGGAAGCATCCATAAAGGCCTTAGAAAGGGTTCAGGAAGCATCCATGAAGGCCTTAGAAAGGGTTCAGGAAGCATCCATGAAGAGTTCAGGAAGCATCCATAAAGGGTTCATGAAGCATCCATGAAGGGTTCAGGAAGCGTCCATAAAGGGTTCAGGAAGCGTCCATAAAGGGTTCATGAAGCGTCCATAAAGGGTTCATGAAGCATCCATAAAGGGTTCATGAAGCGTCCATAAAGGGTTCATGAAGCGTCCATAAAGGGTTCATGAAGCGTCCATAAAGGGTTCAGGAAGCATCCATGAAGGGTTCATGAAGCATCCATGAAGGGTTCAGGAAGCATCCATGAAGGGTTCAGGAAGCATCCATAAAGGGTTCATGAAGCATCCATAAAGGGTTCATGAAGCATCCATAAAGGGTTCATGAAGCATCCATAAAGGGTTCATGAAGCATCCATAAAGGGTTCATGAAGCATCCATAAAGGGTTCATGAAGCATCCATGAAGGGTTCATGAAGCATCCATGAAGGGTTCAGGAAGCATCCATGAAGGGTTCAGGAAGCATCCATAAAGGGTTCATGAAGCATCCATAAAGGGTTCATGAAGCATCCATAAAGGGTTCATGAAGCATCCATAAAGGGTTCATGAAGCATCCATAAAGGGTTCATGAAGCATCCATAAAGGGTTCAGGAAGCATCCATGAAGGGTTCATGAAGCATCCATAAAGGCATTAGAAAGGGTTCAGGAAGCATCCATGAAGGGTTCAGGAAGCATCCATATTCCTTATGAAGGGTTCATGAAGCCTTTTAATTTAGTTTGTTTAAAGTGGGAATGAGAACTTGTATCAAAACTATGCAGGGCAGAACCTCCAGTAGCATCATATCAGACAGAACCTCCAGTAGCATCGTATCAGACAGAACCTCCAGTAGAATTGTGTCAGGCTGAACCTCGGGTGTAATCGTGTCGTGCTGAACCTCGGGTGTAATCGTGTCGGGCTGAACCTCGGGTGTAATCGTGTCGGGCTGAACCTCTGGTGTAATCGTGTCGGGCTGAACCTCTGGTGTAATCGTGCCGGGCTGAACCTCGGGTGTAATCGTGCCGGGCTGAACCTCGGGTGTAATCGTGCATTATGTCACGCCAGGCGACGCTGTGTCACGCCAGGCGACGCTGTGTCACGCCAGGTGCTCCTATATCCCGCCAGGTGCTCCTATATCACGCCAGGCGCTCCTATATCACGCCAGGCGCTCCTATATCACGCCAGGCGATACTATATCACGCCAGGCGCTCTTATATCACGCCAGGCGCTCCTATATCCCGCCAGGCGCTCCTATATCCCGCCAGGCGCTCCTATATCCCGCCAGGCGCTAAACTAAACTGTGTTGTCTTTTCTTCTTGCAGCCTATGATCCCAACAACAAGCGTCTGCGCCAGATCAAAGACCAGGTGATCAACGACTCCAAGTACAACCCCAGATCCTGTTCCCAGGTTCTCCTAGACACCGCCCAGTTTGAGTTCACCCTCAAAGAGTGAGTCTGAACCGTATCATATATGTCAAGTTGTAATTACACAATAAAATAAAAACACATGTTGGGTCTCTGAATATAAATGGTGAATTCACCATCTAACCCCCTGTTTATTTTTCCCTCTCAGATGTTCAAGAAGATGCTGTCAGAGAAGCAGCTGAAATGGGAGGATTATCGAGCTGAGGGATCTGAGGGATGACCCAAGCTGGCTGAGGTCTTCTCTGGAGTCAAGCCTCTAACCAGAGTGGAGAAGAATGGTGAGATGGATGATAGCGGAACTAGCTACGGCATCGAAACACACATAATTACCACAGCTGCTAGTTCGACATTAAAACACACATAATTACCACAGCTGCTAGTTCGACATTAAAACACACCATAATTACCACAGCTGCTAGTTCGACATTAAAACACACCATAATTACCACAGCTGGTAGTTCGACATGAAAACACACCATAATTACCACAGCTGCTAGTTCGACATTAAAACACACCATAATTACCACAGCTGGTAGTTCGACATGAAAACACACCATAATTACCACAGCTGCTAGTTCGACATTAAAACACACATAATTACCACAGCTGCTAGTTCGACATTAAAACACACCATAATTACCACAGCTGCTAGTTCGACATTAAAACACACCATAATTACCACAGCTGCTAGTTCGACATTAAAACACACCATAATTACCACAGCTGGTAGTTCACAATCTGGACTCCGTACTCTTATTGTGACTTCTGGTTGGAGTCAATCACTGAAACGGTTGATATGTGTGAGGTATACTGTACACTGATTGGACAAAGCATTAGGAACACCTGCTCTTTCCATGACATCGACTCACCAGGTGAATCCAGGTGAAAGATATGATCCCTTATTGATGTCACTTGTTAAATCCTCTTCAATCAGTGTAAATGAAGGGGGGGAGACGGGTTAAAGAAGGATTTAAATGCCTTTTGAACGGGGTATGGTAGTAGGTGACAGGCGCCCCGGTTTGTGTCAAGAACTGCAACGCTGCTGGGTTTTTCCACACTCAACAGTTTCCCGTGTGTATCAAGACTGGTCCACCACCCCGATCGGTGGGGAAGCATTGGAGTCAACATGGTCCACCACCCAATCGGTGGGAAGCATTGGGAGTCAACATGGTCCACCACCCAATCGGTGAGAAGCATTGGAGTCAACATGGTCCCACCACCCAATCGGAGGAAGCATTGGAGTCAGCATGGTCCACCACCCAATCGGTGGGAAGCATTGGAGTCAACATGGTCCACCACCCAATCGGTGGGAAGCATTGGAGTCAACATGGTCCACCACCCAATCGGTGGGAAGCATTGGAGTCAACATGGTCCACCACCCAATCGGTGGGAAGCATTAGGTCAACATGGTCCACCACCCAATCGGTGAAGCATTGGAGTCAACATGGTCCACCCACCCAATCGGAGGGAAGCATTGGGTCAACATGGTCCACACCCAATCGGTGGGAAGCATTGGAGTCAACATGGTCCACCACCCAATCGGTGGGAAGCATTGGAGTCAACATGGTCCACCACCCAATCGGTGGGAAGCATTGGAGTCAACATGGTCCACCACCCAATCGGAGGGAGCATTGGAGTCAGCATGGGTCCACCACCCAATCGGAGGAAACATTAGAGTCAACATGGTCACCACCCAATCGGAGGAGCATTGGAGTCAGCATGGTCCACCACCCAATCGGTGGGAAGCATTGATCAACATGGTCCACCACCCAATCGGTGGGAAGCATTGGAGTCAGCATGGTCCACCACCCAATCGGTGGGAAGCATTGGAGTCAACATGGTCCACCACCCAATCGGTGGAAGCTTATTGGAGTCAACATGGTCCTGCCCAATCGGTGGGAAGCATTGGGTCGACATGGTCCACCACCCAATCGGAGGGAAGCATTGGGTCAACATGGTCCACCACCCAATCGGTGGGAAGCATTGGAGTCAACATGGTCACCACCCAATCGGAGGGAAGCATTAGATCCCGGCACTGGTCCACCACCCAATCGGTGGGAAACATGGAGTCAACATGGTCCACCACCCAATCGGAGGAAGCATTGGAGTCAACATGGTCCACCACCCAATCGGAGGAAAGCATGGGTCAACATGGTCCACAACCCAATCGGAGGGAAGCATTGGAGTCAACATGGTCCCACCACCCAATCGGTGGGAAGCATGGAGTCAACATGGTCCAACACCCAATCGGTGGGAAGCATTGGAGTCAACATGGTCCACCACCCAATCGGTGGGAAGCATTGGAGTCAACATGGTCAATCGGAGGAAGCATTGGGAGTCAACATGGTCAACATCCCATTTGAACGCCTTCGGCACCTTGTGGAGTCCCTTGGCTGACAAACTGAGGCTGTTCTGAGGGAAAAGAGTGCAACTCAATATTAGGAAGGTGTTCCTAATGTTTTGTGTAGTCAGTGTACATGTTCTTAAAAGCTTGTGGCTCACTGTACCATAGCTATTCCTGTTGCAGGCTCACTGTACCATACTTATTCCTGTTGCAGGCTCACTGTCCTACTTATTCCTGTTGATGGCTCACTGTACCATACTTATTCCCTGTTGCAGGCTCACTGTACCATACTTATTCCTGTTGCAGGCTCACTGTACCATACTTATTCCTGTTGATGGCTCACTGTACCATACTTATTCCTGATTCAGGCTCACTGTACCATACTTATTCCTGTTGCAGGCTCACTGTACCATACTTATTCCTGTTTCAGGCTCACTGTACCGTACTTATTCCTGTTGCAGGCTCACTGTGCCATACTTATTCCTGATGCAGGCTCACTGTACCATACTTATTCCTGTTTCAGGCTCACTGTACCGTACTTATTCCTGTTGCAGGCTCACTGCACCATACTTATTCCTGTTGCAGGCTCACTGTACCATACTTATTCCTGTTGCAGGCTCACTGTACCATGCTTATTCCTGTTGCAGGCTCACTTGTGCCATGCTTATTCCTGTTGCAGGCTCACTGTACCATGCTTATTCCTGTTGCAGGCTCACTGTACCATACTTATTCCTGTTGCAGGCTCACTGTACCGTACTTATTCCTGTTGCAGGCTCACTGTACCGTACTTATTCCTGTTGCAGGCTCACTGTACCGTACTTATTCCTGTTGCAGGCTCACTGTACCGTACTTATTCCTGTTGATGGCTCACTGTACCGTACTTATTCCTGATGCAGGCTCACTACCATACTTATTCCTGTTGCAGGCTCACTGTACCGTACTTATTCCTGTTGCAGGCTCACTGTACCATACTTATTCCTGTTGCAGGTTCACTGTTGTACCATACTTATTCCTGTTGCAGGCTCACTGTACCATACTTATTCCTGTTGCAGGCTCACTGTACCATACTTATTTCTGTTGATGGCTCACTGTACCATACTTATTCCTGTTGATGGCTTATTTCTGTTGATGGCTCACTGTACCATACTTATTCCTGTTGATGACTCACTGTGCCGTACTTATTCCTGTTGATGGCTCACTGTACCATACTTATTCCTGTTGCAGGCTCACTGTACCATACTTATTCCTGTTTGCAGGCTCACTGTACCATACTTATTCCTGTTGCAGGCTCACTGTACCATACTTATTCCTGTTGCAGGCTCACTGTACCATACTTATTCCTGTTGCAGGTTCACTGTACCATACTTATTCCTGTTGCAGGCTCACTGTACCATACTTATTCCTGTTGCAGGCTCACTGTACCATACTTATTTCTGTTGATGGCTCACTGTACCATACTTATTCCTGTTGATGGCTTATTTCTGTTGATGGCTCACTGTACCATACTTATTCCTGTTGATGACTCACTGTACCGTACTTATTCCTGTTGATGGCTCACTGTACCATACTTATTCCTGTTGCAGGCTCACTGTACCATACTTATTCCTGTTGCAGGCTCACTGTACCATACTTATTCCTGTTGCAGGCTCACTGTACCATACTTATTCCTGTTGCAGGCTCACTGTACCATACTTATTCCTGTTGCAGGCTCACTGTACCATACTTATTCCTGTTGCAGGCTCACTGTACCGTACTTATTCCTGTTGATGGCTCACTGTACCGTACTTATTCCTGTTGATGGCTCACTGTACCGTACTTATTCCTGATGCAGGCTCCACTACCATACTTATTCCTGTTGCAGGTTCACTGTTCCATGCCATTCTGTTGATGGCTCACTGTACCATACTTGTTCCTGTTGCAATAGTGGCTGATCTCACTATGCCATACTTCCACTCTAAGGGCACGCTAGATGTTGATGTGCGTTGTTATTGTTGTTGTGTTGGACAGAGAACCTGCAGGCATGGTTCAGGGAGATCTCGAAGCAGATCCGAGTCTCTGAACTCACGAGGGACTCCACCGCGGCAGGCAGGAGGGCCGTTCAGCTGATACAGGCCCTCGTAGAGTGAGGCTGGGAAATTCACCGCAAACAACAACGACTAGAACGGGAACAAGACTACAGTTATGTTATCTCTGGGTTACACTCTTGAGTGACCGTTACCGTACTGTGGTGACCGTTACATAATCATTATATTACTATGTTAACACTCTTAGTGACCATTACATGATCATTATATTACATGGTAACACTCTTAGTGACCATTACATGATCATTATATTACATGGTAACACTCTTAGTGACCGTTACATGGTAACACTCTTAGTGACCGTTACATGGTAACACTCTTAGTGACCGTTACATGGTAACACTCTTAGTGACCATTACATGATCATTATATTACATGGTAACACTCTTAGTGACCATTACATGATCATTATATTACATGGTAACACTCTTAGTGACCGTTACATGGTAACACTCTTAGTGACCATTACATGATCATTATATTACATGGTAAGCACTCTTAGTGACCGTTACACGATCATTATATACATAGTAACACTCTTAGTAATAGTTACATGGTAACACTCTTGGTGGCTGTTACATGGTAACACTCTTAGTGACCGTTACATGGTAACACTCTTACTGACCGTTACATGGTAACACTCTTACTGACCGTTACATGGTAACTCTTACTGACCCGTACATGGTAGCACTCTTACTGACCCCGTTACATGGTAACACTCTTAGTGACACACCGTTACATGGTAACACTCTTAGTGACCGTTACATGGTAACACTCTTAGTGACCGTTACATGGTAACCTCTTAGTGACCATTACGATCATTTATATTACATGGTAACACTCTTAGTGACCGTTACATGGTAACACTCTTAGTGACCGTTACATGGCAACACTCTTAGTGACCATTGCATGATCATTATATTACATGGTAACACTCTTAGTGACCGTTACATGGTGCCTCTTAGTGACGGGATTTGGTAACACTCTTAGTGACCGTTACATGGTAACACTCTTAGTGACCGTTACATGGTAACACTCTTAGTGACCGTTACATGGTAGCACTCTTAGTGACCGTTACATGGTAACACTCTTAATGACCGTTACATGGTCATTATGTTGCATAGTGATTACATGGTAACACTCTTGAACATTTGTATCCCTTCGATTTGATATACAATGATGCAGCTTTGTCCAAAATATGTTGTAACTTTTCGGTGAAAAGCAAAAACTTTTCTCATGTTCATTCTACCAGCCGAGTGGATAAGAGACTTGGAAGTGTGGAAACAGGAGACTATATAAACCCTGACTTCCTGTCCTCTCCTTGCCTATAAACCCTGACTTCCTGTCCACTCCTTACCTATAAACCTGACTTCCTGTCCTCTCCTTACCTAGCAAACACTTTGACTTCCTGTCTCTCTTACCAATATACCTGACTTCTGTCCTCTCCCTTACCTATAAACCCTGACTTCCCTCTCATACCTATAAACCCTGATTTCCTGTCATCTCCTTACCTATGAACCCTGATTTCCTGTCCTCTCCTTACCTATGAACCCTGATTTCCTGTCCTCTCCTTACCTATGCCTGACTTCTGTCACTCTCCTTACCAATAAAAACTGACTTCTTGTCCTCTTTTTTACCTGTGCTCAGGTTCAAGAGTTCCACCAGTTGGAGTCCAGCCTGCAGGTGTGTCAGTTCCTGGCTGACACCAGGAAGTTCCTTCACCAGATGATCAGGACCATCAACATCAAGGAGGAGGTTCTGATCACCATGCAGATAGTAGGAGACCTGTCCTATGCATGGCAGATCATAGACAGGTAGGGGTTATGAATGGTCCTGATCACCATGCAGACAGTAGGAGACCTGTCCCTCACATGGCAGATCATGGAACAGGTAGGGTTATAAATGGGTTATAAATGGTCCTGATCACCATGCAGATAGTAGGAGACCTGTCCCTACGCATGGCAGATCATAGACAGGTAGGGGTTATAAATGGAGTTATAAATGGTCTGATCACCATGCAGATAGTAGGAGACCTGTCCTATGCATGGCAGATGTAGACAGGTAGGGGTTATGAATGGGTTATGTATGGTCCTGATCACCATGCAGATAGTAGGAGACCTGTCCCTACGCCCATGGCAGATCATAGACAGGTAGGGGGTTATAAATGGGTTATAAATGGGTTATGAATGGGTTATGTATGGTCCTGATCACCATGCAGATAGTAGGAGACCTGTCCTCGCATGGCAGATCATAGACAGGTAGTGGTTATAAATGGGTTATGTATGGTCCTGATCACCATGCGGACAATGGAGGAACCTGTCCTATGCATGGCCAGATCATCGACAGGTAGGGGTTATAAATGGTCCTGATCACCATGCAGATAGTAGGAGACCTGTCCTACGCATGGCAGATCATGACAGGTAGGGGTTATGAATGGTCTGATCACCATGCAGATAGTAGGAACCTGTCCTACGCATGGCAGATCATAGACAGGTAGGGGTTATAAATGGGTTATGAATGGTCTGATCACCATGCAGATAGTAGGAGACCTGTCCCTGTGCATGGCAGATCATAGACAGGTAGGGGTTATGAATGGGTTATGAATGGTCTGATCACCATGCAGATAGTAGGAGACCTGTCTATGCATGGCAGATCATAGACATGTAGGGGTTATGAATGGGTTATGAATGGGTTATGTATGGTCTGATCACCCATGCAGACAGTAGGAGACCTGTCCCTACGCATGGCAGATCTTAGACAGGTAGTGGTTATAAATGGGTTATAAATGGGTTATGAATGGGTTATGAATGGTCTGATCACCATGCAGATAGTAGGAGACCTGTCCTATGCATGGCAGATCATAGACATGTAGGGTTATGAATGGGTTATGAATGGGTTATGTATGGTCTGATCACCATGCAGACAGTAGGAGACCTGTCCTACGCATGGCAGATCATAGACAGGTAGTGGTATAAATGGGTTATAAATGGGTTATGAATGGGTTATGAATGGTCCTGATCACCATGCAGATAGTAGGAGACCCTGTCCTACATGGCAAGATCATAGACAGGTAGGGGTTATAAATGGGTTATTTGTGGGTTATGAATGGTCTGATCACCATGCAGATAGTAGGAGACCTGTCCCTACGCATGGCAGATCATAGACAGGTAGGGGTTATAAATGGGTTATTTGTGGGTTATAAATGGGTTATGAATGGTCTGATCACCATGAAATATGAACCCAGTGAGACTAACCTGGTCAAATAAGGGCAGTGAGACTAACCCAGGAGACTAACCCAGTGAGACTAACCTGGTCAAATAAGAACCCAGTGAGACTAACCTGGTCAAATAAGAACCCAGGAGACTAACCCAGGGAGACTAGCCTGGTCAAATAAGAACCCGGGGAGACTAACCTGGTCAAATAAGAACAGTGAGACTAACCTGGTCAAATAAGAACCCCAGTGAGACTAACCCAGTGAGACTAACCTGGTCATATAAACAGAGACTAACCTGGTCACATAAGAACCCAGTGAGACTAACCTGGTCAAATAAGAACCCAGGAGACTAACTTAGGGAGACTAACCTGGTCAAATAAGAACCCAGGAGACTAACCTGGTCAAATAAGAACCCAGGGAGACTAACCTGGTCAAATAAGAAACAGGAGACTAACCTGGTCAAATAAGAACCCAGGAGACTAACCTGGTCAGAAATAAGAACCAGGGAGACTAACCTGGTCAAATAAGAACAGGAGACTAACCTGGTGCATAAGAACCCAGGAGACTAACCTGGTCAAATAGAACCCAGGAGACTAACCTGAGACTAACTGGGAGACTAACCCGGAGACTAACCCAGGAGACTAACCTGGTCAAATACGAATATATAAATGTTCCATTTGGAATGTTTTTCTCTGGTTGTTTTCCCAGCTTCACGTCCATCATGCAGGAGGTATCCAGAAGTGAACCCATCCATAGTGACCAAACTACGAGCAACCTTCCTAAAGGTCAACCATTCACTGCTCGGACACAAACAGTACATTTAAGTAGAGCACACAGGTTCATCCGTAAACAAGGGAAAAAGAGGTATTTCCTGTTTGAAAACATGCGGTCTGTAACGTGTTGTTATTGATCCGTGTTTCAGTTGGCGTCTCGTTGGACTGCCTCTGCTGCGTATCAACCAGGCCAAGCAGTCAGATCTGCTCAGTGTCTCTCAGTTCTACTCGGGGAACTGGTGACCTACGTCAGAAAGGTATGATCCCCGGAGCACGTGGTCTCTGATCTCTACCCCCAACCCTTGTCTCTACCCCAGCCCCCTAGTCTCTAATCTCTATCTTACAGCCCCTAGTCTCTACTCTCTACTCCCAGCCCCCTCGTCTCTACTCTCTACCCCAGCCCTAGTCTCTACTCTCTACCCCAGCCCTAGTCGCTGCTCTCTACCCCAGCCCCCTAGTCGCTACTCTCTACCCCCAGCCCTCTAGTCTCTGCCTCTCTGCCCCCAGCCCTAGTCTCTGCTCTCTGCCCGGCCCCTAGTCTTCTACCCCCCAGCCTCTAGTCTCTGCTCTCTGCCCCAGCCCCCTAGTCTCTACTCTCTACTCCCAGCCCTAGTCTCTACTCTCTACCCCCCAGCCCCTAGTCTCTCTCTCTATCCCCAGCCCCTGGTCTCTACTCTCTACTCCCAGCCCCCTAGTCTCTGCACTCTCTACCCCCAGCCCCCTAGTCTCTACTCTCTACCCCCAGCCCTAGTCTCTACTCTCTACCCCCAGCCCCTAGTCTCTACTCTCTACCCCCAGCCCCTAGTCTCTACTCTCTACCCCAGCCACTAGTCTCTGCTCTCTGCCCCCCAGCCCTAGTCTCTACTCTCTACCCCCATCCCCCTAGTCTCTACTCTCTGCTCCCAGCCCCTAGTCTCTACTCTCTAACCCCAGCCCCCTGGTCTCATACTCTCTACCTCTAGCCCTGGTCTCTCTCTCTACCCCCAGCCCTAGTCTCTACTCTCTACCCCCAGCCCCCTAGTCTCTCTCTCTACCCCCAGCCCCTAGTCTCTACTCTCTGCCCCCAGCCCCTAGTCTCTACTCTCTACCCCAGCCCCTAGTCTCTCTCTCTATCTGGCCCCTAGTCTCTGCTCTCTACTCCCAGCCCCCTAGTCTCTGCTCTCTGCCCCCAGCCCCTAGTCTCTGCTCTCTACCCCAGCCCCTAGTCTCTACTCTCTACCCACAGCCCCCTAGTCTCTACTCTCTACCCGCAGCCCCTAGTCTCTACTCCTCTGCCGCAGCCCCTAGTCTCTGCTCTCTATCCCCAGCCCTAGTCTCTACTCTCTACTCCCAGCCCCCTAGTCTCTACTCTCTACCCCCAGCCCCCTAGTCTCTACTCTCTACCCCCCCCAGCCCCCATAGTCTCTGCTTTCTACCCCCCAGTCCCTAGTCTCTGCTCTCTACCCCCAGCCCCCTAGTCTCTACTCTCTACCCCAGCCCCTAGTCTCTACTCTCTACCCCAGCCCCCTAGTCTCTACTCTCTACCCCCAGCTCCCTAGTCTCTACTCTCTACGCAGCCCCCTAGTCTCTACCCCAGCCTCCTGAGTCTCTACTCTCTACCCCCAGCCTCCTAGTCTCTACTCTCTACCCCCAGCCCCCTAGTCTCTACTCTCTACCCAGCCCCTAGTCTCTCTCTCTGCCCCCAGCCCTAGTCTCTACTCTCTCTACCTCCCCTGGCCCTGGTCTCTCTCTCTCCCCAACCCCTAGTCTCTACTCTCTACCCCCCAGCCCCCTAGTCTCTGCTCTCTACCCCCACCACTAGTCTCTGCTCTCTGCCCCCAGCCCTAGTCTCTGCCCCCAGCCCCTAGTCTCTCTCTCTACTCCCAGCCCCTAGTCTCTGCTCTCTTTCTCTACTCTCTATCCCCAGCCCCTAGTCTCTGCTCTCTGCTCCCAGCCCCCTAGTCTCTACTCTCTCTATCCCCAGCCCCCTAGTCTCTGCTCTCTGCTCCCTTAGTCTCTCCTCTACCCCCAGCCCCTAGTCTCTCTACTCTCTGCCCGCAGCCCCCTAGTCTCTACTCTCTGCCACAGCCCTAGTCTCTACTCTCTGCCCCATCCCTAGTCTCTACTCTCTACCCCCATCCCTAGTCTCTACTCTCTGCTCCCAGCCCCTAGTCTCTGCTCTCTACCCCAGCCCCCTAGTCTCTGCTCTCTACCTCCAGCCCTGGTCTCTGCTCTCTACCCCCAGCCCTAGTCTCTCTCTGCCCCCTAGTCTCTACTCTCTGCCCCTAGTCTCTACTCTCTGCCCCCAGCCCCTAGTCTCTGCTCTCTGCCTCTGGCCCCTGGTCTCTCTCTCTACCCCCAGTCCCCTAGTCTCTACTCTCTACCCCCAGTCCCCTAGTCTCTACTTTCTACCCCTAGTCTCCCCTAGTCTCTACTCTCTACCCCCAGCCCCTAGTCTCTACTCTCTACCACCAGCCCCTAGTCTCTACCCCCAGCCGCTAGTCTCTACTCTCTACCCCCAGCCGCCTAGTCTCTACTCTCTACCCCCCAGCCTAGTCTCTACTCTCTACCCCAGCCTAGTCTCTACTCTCTACCCCCAGCCCCTAGTCTCTACTCTCTACCCCAGCCCCTAGTCTCTACTCTCTACCCCAGCCCCTAGTCTCTACTCTCTACCCCCAGCCCCTAGTCTCTACTCTCTACCCCCAGCCCCTAGTCTCTACTCTCTACCCCCAGCCCCTAGTCTCTACTCTCTACCCCCAGCCCCTAGTCTCTACTCTCTACCCCCAGCCCCTAGTCTCTACTCTCTACCCCCAGTCCCCTAGTCTCTACTCTCTACCCCCAGCCCCTAGTCTCTGCTCTCTACCCCCAGCACCCTAGTCTCTACTCTCTACCCCCAGCCCCCTAGTCTCTAGTCTCTAGTCTCTACTCTCTACCCCTAGTCTCTACTCTCTACCCCTAGTCTCTACTCTCTACCCCCAGCCCCTAGTCTCTACTCTCTACCCCCAGCCCCTAGTCTCTACTCTCTACCCCCAGCCCCCGGTCTCTACTCTCTTACCCCCAGTCCCTACCCCCAGTCCCTGCTCTGACCCCTTACTCCCTAACCCAACCCTCTACAGATCATCATCCCGGAGAGCATGTTGTCTCCTCTACTCTCCACTAGGTGTTACAGATCATCCCCGAGAGCATGTTGTCTCCTCTACTCTCCACTAGGTGTTACAGATCATCCCTGAGAGCACGTTGTCTCCTCTACTCTCCACTAGGTGTTACAGATCATCCCCGAGAGCATGTTGTCTCCTCTACTCTCCACTAGGTGTTACAGATCATCCCCGAGAGCACGTTGTCTCCTCTACTCTCCACTAGGTGTTACAGATCATCCCCGAGAGCACGTTGTCTCCTCTACTCTCCACTAGGTGTTACAGATCATCCCTGAGAGCACGTTGTCTCCTCTACTCTCCACTAGGTGTTACAGATCATCCCTGAGAGCATGTTGTCTCCTCTACTCTCCACTAGGTGTTACAGATCATCCCTGAGAGCACGTTGTTTCCTCTACTCTCCACTAGGTGTTACAGATCATCCCTGAGAGCATGTTGTCTCCTCTACTCTCCACTAGGTGTTACAGATCATCCCTCAGAGCATGTTGTCTCCTCTACTCTCCACTAGGTGTTACAGATCATCCCTGAGAGCACGTTGTCTCCTCTACTCTCCACTAGGTGTTACAGATCATCCCTGAGAGCACGTTGTCTCCTCTACTCTCCACTAGGTGTTACAGATCATCCCTGAGAGCACGTTGTCTCCTCTACTCTCCACTAGGTGTTACAGATCATCCCTGAGAGCATGTTGTCTCCTCTACTCTCCACTAGGTGTTACAGATCATCCCTGAGAGCATGTTGTCTCCTCTACTCTCCACTAGGTGTTACAGATCATCCCTGAGAGCACGTTGTTTCCTCTACTCTCCACTAGGTGTTACAGATCATCCCTGAGAGCATGTTGTCTCCTCTACTCTCCACTAGGTGTTACAGATCATCCCTGAGAGCATGTTGTCTCCTCTACTCTCCACTAGGTGTTACAGATCATCCCTCAGAGCATGTTGTCTCCTCTACTCTCCACTAGGTGTTACAGATCATCCCTGAGAGCACGTTGTCTCCTCTACTCTCCACTAGGTGTTACAGATCATCCCTGAGAGCACGTTGTCTCCTCTACTCTCCACTAGGTGCTACAGATCATCCCTGAGAGCATGTTGTCTCCTCTACTCTCCACTAGGTGTTACAGATCATCCCTGAGAGCACGTTGTCTCCTCTACTCTCCACTAGGTGTTACAGATCATCCCTGAGAGCACGTTGTCTCCTCTACTCTCCACTAGGTGTTACAGATCATCCCTGAGAGCATGTTGTCTCCTCTACTCTCCACTAGGTGTTACAGATCATCCCGTCTCCTCTACTCTCCACTAGGTTTTACAGATCATCCCTGAGAGCATGTTGTCTCCTCTACTCTCCACTAGGTGTTACAGATCATCCCTGAGAGCATGTTGTCTCCTCTACTCTCCACTAGGTGTTACAGATCATCCCTGAGAGCACGTTGTCTCCTCTACTCTCCACTAGGTGTTACAGATCATCCCTGAGAGCATGTTGTCTCCTCTACTCTCCACTAGGTGTTACAGATCATCCCTGAGAGCATGTTGTCTCCTCTACTCTCCACTAGGTGTTACAGATAATCCCTGAGAGCATGTTGTCTCCTCTACTCTCCACTAGGTGTTACAGATCATCCCAGAGAGCACGTTGTCTCCTCTACTCTCCACTAGGTGTTACAGATCATCCCTGAGAGCATGTTGTTTCCTCCACTCTCCACTAGGTGTTACAGATCATCCCTGAGAGCATGTTGTCTCCTCTACTCTCCACCAGGTGTTACAGATCATCCCTGAGAGCATGTTGTCTCCTCTACTCTCCACTAGGTGTTACAGATCATCCCTGAGAGCATGTTGTCTCCTCTACTCTCCACTAGGTGTTACAGATCATCCCTGAGAGCACGTTGTCTCCTCTACTCTCCACTAGGTGTTACAGATCATCCCTGAGAGCATGTTGTCTCCTCTACTCTTCACTAGGTGTTACAGATCATCCCTGAGAGCATGTTGTCTCCTCTACTCTCCACTAGGTGTTACAGATCATCCCCGAGAGCATGTTCACCTCCTTGGCTAAGATCATCAAGCTGCAGATCCATGCCATCGTGGAGGTTCCCACCAGACTGGACAAGGACAAGCTGAAGGACTACGCCCAGCTGGGGGCTCGCTACGAGGTCAGAGGTCGTTTTAGAGACGGCTTATGGTCTCTGTGTGTCGGAAGAGCATGGCGCTTGCGATGACAAAGGTTGCGGGTTTGATTCCCGCTGGGGCCTCCCAATAGAAAAATGTATGCACACATGACTGTTAGGGTCTTTGTATAAAAGTATCTGCTAAATGGCAGATGTAGTGACTATAACTAGGACCTATAGTAGTGACTATAACTAGGACCTATACTATAACTAGGACCTATAGTAGTGACTATAACTAGGACCTATAGTAGTGACTATAACTAGGACCTATAGTAGTGACTATAACTAGGACCTATAGTAGTGACTATAACTAGGACCTATAGTAGTGACTATAACTAGGACCTATAGTAGTGACTATAACTAGGACCTATAGTAGTGACTATAACTAGGACCTATAGTAGTGACTATAACTAGGACCTATAGTAGTGACTATAACTAGGACCTATAGTAGTGACTATAACTAGGACCTATAGTAGTGACTATAACTAGGACCTATAGTAGTGACTATAACTAGGACCTATAGTAGTGACTATAACTAGGACCTATAGTAGTGACTATAACTAGGACCTATAGTAGTGACTATAACTAGGACCTATAGTAGTGACTATAACTAGGACCTATAGTAGTGACTATAACTAGGACCTATAGTATAACTAGGACCTATAGTAGTGACTATAACTAGGACCTATAGTATAACTAGGACCTATAGTAGTGACTATAACTAGGACCTATAGTATAACTAGGACCTATAGTAGTGACTATAACTAGGACCTATAGTAGTGACTATAACTAGGACCTATAGTAGTGACTATAACTAGGACCTATAGTAGTGACTATAACTAGGACCTATAGTATAACTAGGACCTATAGTAGTGACTATAACTAGGACCTATAGTATAACTAGGACCTATAGTAGTGACTATAACTAGGACCTATAGTATAACTAGGACCTATAGTAGTGACTATAACTAGGACCTATAGTAGTGACTATAACTAGGACCTATAGTAGTGACTATAACTAGGACCTATAGTATAACTAGGACCTATAGTAGTGACTATAACTAGGACCTATAGTATAACTAGGACCTATAGTAGTGACTATAACTAGGACCTATAGTATAACTAGGACCTATAGTAGTGACTATAACTAGGACCTATAGTATAACTAGGACCTATAGTAGTGACTATAACTAGGACCTATAGTATAACTAGGACCTATAGTAGTGACTATAACTAGGACCTATAGTATAACTAGGACCTATAGTAGTGACTATAACTAGGACCTATAGTATAACTAGGACCTATAGTAGTGACTATAACTAGGACCTATAGTATAACTAGGACCTATAGTAGTGACTATAACTAGGACCTATAGTATAACTAGGACCTATAGTAGTGACTATAACTAGGACCTATAGTATAACTAGGACCTATAGTAGTGACTATAACTAGGACCTATAGTATAACTAGGACCTATAGTAGTGACTATAACTAGGACCTATAGTATAACTAGGACCTATAGTAGTGACTATAACTAGGACCTATAGTATAACTAGGACCTATAGTAGTGACTATAACTAGGACCTATAGTATAACTAGGACCTATAGTAGTGACTATAACTAGGACCTATAGTATAACTAGGACCTATAGTAGTGACTATAACTAGGACCTATAGTATAACTAGGACCTATAGTAGTGACTATAACTAGGACCTATAGTATAACTAGGACCTATAGTAGTGACTATAACTAGGACCTATAGTAGTGACTATAACTAGGACCTATAGTATAACTAGGACCTATAGTAGTGACTATAACTAGGACCTATAGTATAACTAGGACCTATAGTAGTGACTATAACTAGGACCTATAGTATAACTAGGACCTATAGTAGTGACTATAACTAGGACCTATAGTAGTGACTAACTAGGAGCCAGAGTTTCCCTGGTTCCTGGCCCCTAACTCAGCAGAGGGAGCAGATGCTCACTGAGTCTCCCCAACCGTTCCTCTCTGGCTCAAAGGAACAGCGTTCTGTGAGAGGCAGCGTTCTGTGAGAGGCAGCGTTCTGTGAGAGGCAGCGTTCTGTGAGAGGCAGCGTTCTGTGAGAGGGGCAGCGTTCTGTGAGAGGCAGCGTTCTGTGAGAGGCAGCGTTCTGTGAGAGGCAGCGTTCTGTGAGAGGCAGCGTTCTGTGAGAGGCAGCGTTCTGTGAGAGGCAGCGTTCTGTGAGAGGCAGCGTTCTGTGAGAGGCAGCGTTCTGTGAGAGGCAGCGTTCTGTGAGAGGCAGCGTCCTGTGAGAGGCAGCGTTCTGTGAGAGGCAGCGTTCTGTGAGAGGCAGCGTCCTGTGAGAGGCAGCGTCCTGTGAGAGGCAGCGTTCTGTGAGAGGCAGCGTTCTGTGAGGCAGCGTTCTGAGAGGCAGCGTTCTGTGAGAGGCAGCGGGTTTTCTACAGCTGAACATCCAGGACTTTTTATTTTGTTCCTGATTTTCTCACAGGTTGCCAAACTCACCCACGCCATCTCCATCTTTACTGAAGGGATTCTGATGATGAAGACGACGCTGGTTGGAATCATCAAGGTCCGTTTTTAAATTAAAACTGTTTTTTGCAACTGTTGTTTTTAGATATATTGACGGCAGGTAGCCTAGTGGTTAGAGCGTTGGACTAGTAATCGAAAGGTTGGTAGATCGGACCCCCCGAGCTGACAAGGTAAAAAAATCTGTCATTCTGCCCCTGAACAAGGCAGTTAACCCACTGTTCCCCGATAGGCCTTCATTGTAAAATAAGAATTTGTTCTTAACTGACTTCGCCTAGTTAAATAAAGATTAAATAAAATAAAAATATATGTTTATGTTTGAGAAAATGTGTCTAAATGCATTAGTCTTACCTTATTTAAATGTCGTGTCTTCAGGTGGATCCCAAGCAGCTCCTGGAAGATGGTATCAGGAAGGAGTTGGTGAGAAGAGTAGCCTACGCTCTACACAAAGGACTTATCTATAACCCCAAGGCTAAGGTGAGATAGTAGCCTACGCTCTACACAAAGGACTTATCTATAACCCCAAGGCTAAGGTGAGATAGTAGCCTACGCTCTACACAAAGGACTTATCTATAACCCCAAGGCTAAGGTGAGATAGTAGCCTACGCTCTACACAAAGGACTTATCTATAACCCCAAGGCTAAGGTGAGATAGTAGCCTACGCTCTACACAAAGTACTTCTTCTTCAGAATATTAATGTAATTTCTCATCACCTGGTACAGACCAGTGAGTTGATGCCGAAGCTGAAGGAGTGTTACAGAATATTAATGTCATTTCTCATCACCTGGTACAGACCAGTGAGTTGATGCCGAAGGAGTGTTACAGAATATTAATGTCATTTCTCATCACCTGGTACAGACCAGTGAGTTGATGCTGAAGGAGTGTTACAGAATATTAATGTCATTTCTCATCACCTGGTACAGACCAGTGAGTTGATGCCGAAGCTGAAGGAGTGTTACAGAATATTAATGTAATTTCTCATCACCTGGTACAGACCAGTGAGTTGATGCCGAAGCTGAAGGAGATGGCGGCCACCATGGATGGATTCTACCGGTCCTTTGAGTACATCCAGGATTACGTCTCCATCTACGGCCTGAAGATCTGGCAGGAGGAGGTCTCTCGTATCATCAACTACAACGTGGAGCAGGAGTGTAACAGCTTCCTACGCACCAAGGTTTGACCTTTTTATATGGTCACATGACCTCTTTCTCAGTGGGTCTGGTTGATTCCTCGTATCCCCTTTCTATATATATAGTCACATGACCTCTTTCTCACTGGGTCTGGTTGATTCCTCGTATCCCCTTTCTATATATATAGTCACATGACCTCTTTCTCACTGGGTCTGGTTGATTCCTTGTATCCCCTTTCTATATATATACTCACATGACCTCTTTCTCAGTGGGTCTGGTTGATTCCTTGTATCCCCTTTCTGTATATATGGTCACATGACCTCTTTCTCACTGGGTCTGGTTGATTCCTTGTATCCCCTTTCTATATAGTCACATGACCTCTTTCTCAGTGGGTCTGGTTGATTCCTCGTATCCCCTTTCTATATATATGGTCACATGACCTCTTTCTCAGTGGGTCTGGTTGATTCCTTGTATCCCCTTTCTATATATATAGTCACATGACCTCTTTCTCACTGGGTCTGGTTGATTCCTTGTATCCCCTTTCTATATATATACTCACATGACCTCTTTCTCAGTGGGTCTGGTTGATTCCTTGTATCCCCTTTCTATATATATGGTCACATGACCTCTTTCTCACTGGGTCTGGTTGATTCCTTGTATCCCCTTTCTATATATATGGTCACATGACCTCTTTCTCAGTGGGTCTGGTTGATTCCTCGTATCCCCTTTCTATATATATGGTCACATGACCTCTTTCTCACTGGGTCTGGTTGATTCCTCGTATCTCCTTTTTATATATATAGTCACATGACCTCTTTCTCAGTGGGTCTGGTTGATTCCTCGTATCCCCTTTCTATATATATGGTCACATGACCTCTTTCTCACTGGGTCTGGTTGATTCCTCGTATCTCCTTTTTATATATATAGTCACATGACCTCTTTCTCACTGGGTCTGGTTGATTCCTCGTATCCCCTTTCTATATATATAGTCACATGACTTCAACTATGACAGACACAATGAGAAGAAAAATCCAGAAAATCACATTGTAGGATTTTTTATGAATTTATTTGCAAATGATGGTGGAAAATGAGTAAGAGGCTCTATACAGTAGAGGGGCTCTATACAGTAGAGGGGCTCTATACGGTAGAGGGGCTCTATACGCGGTAGAGGGGCTCTATACAGTAGAGGGGCTCTATACGCAGTAGAGGGGCTCTATACGCGTAGAGGGGGCTCTATACGCGGTAGAGAGGGCTCTATACGCGGTAGAGGGGCTCTATACGCGGTAGAGGGGCTCTATACGCGGTAGAGGGGGCTCTATACGCGGTAGAGGGGGCTCTATACGCGGTAGAGGGGCTCTATACGCGGTAGAGGAGCTCTATACGCGGTAGAGAGGGCTCTATACGCGGTAGAGAGGGCTCTATACGCGGTAGAGGGGCTCTATACGCGGTAGAGGGGCTCTATACTGGTAGAGGGGCTCTATACAGTAGAGGGGCTCTATACAGTAGAGGGGCTCTATACGCGTAGAGGGGCTCTATACGCGGTAGAGGGGGCTCTATACGCGGTAGAGGGGCTCTATACGCGGTAGAGGGGCTCTATACGCGGTAGAGGGGGCTCTATACGCGGTAGAGGGGGCTCTATACGCGGTAGAGGGGCTCTATACGCGGTAGAGGGGCTCTATACGCGGTAGAGGGGCTCTATACGCGGTAGAGGGGCTCTATACGCGGTAGAGGAGGCTCTATACGCGGTAGAGGGGCTCTATACGCGGTAGAGGGGCTCTATACGCGGTAGAGGGGGCTCTATACGCGGTAGAGGAGGCTCTATAGTAGAGGGCGCGGTAGAGAGGCTCTATACGCGTGATAGAGGGGCTCTATACGCGGTAGAGGGGCTCTATACGCGGTAGAGGGGCTCTATACGCGGTAGAGGGGCTCTATACGCGGTAGAGGGGCTCTATACAGTAGAGGCTATATACAGTAGAGAGGCTATATACAGTAGAGAGGCTATATACAGCAGAGAGGCTATATACAGCAGAGAGGCTATATACAGCAGAGAGGCTATATACAGCAGAGAGGCTATATACAGCAGAGAGGCTATATACAGCAGAGAGGCTATATACAGCAGAGAGGCTATATACAGCAGAGAGGCTATATACAGCAGAGAGGCTATATACAGCAGAGAGGCTATATACAGCAGAGAGGCTATATACAGTAGTGGGGCTATATACAGTAGAGAGGCTATATACAGCAGAGAGGCTATATACAGCATATATTAGCTGGTTGAATCAGGTTAGTTATATCTGGGGGTTGGATTGAAAACCTACAGGAGAGTAGCTCTCCAGAGACAGGGTTGGGAGAGCTCTGGTTTCAATAATATACGTACTATTTAAACGGCTAATGTTCACCTCTTTGTGTTTCTTAGATTCAGGATTGGCAGAGTGTCTACCAGTCGACCCATATCCCCATACCCAAGTTCCCCGCGGTCGATGAGTCAGCCACCTTCATCGGACGACTCTGTAGAGAGATCCTCCGCATCACAGACCCCAAGTAGGTATCTCTCTCCATGTCACCTTGGTGGCATCAGTCTGTTAGCTTGTATCTACACTACCTACTCATTCAAGGGTATTTATTTATTTAAAAAAAAACTATTTTCTACATTGTAGAATAATAGTGAAGACATCAACACTATGAAATAACACATGGAATCATATACTAACCTGACAAAAAAAAATGTAATAGCCACCTTTTGCCTTGATGACAGCTTCAAACACTCTTGGCATTCTCTCAACCAGCTTCACCTGGAATGCTTTTCCCAACAGTCATCAAGACAAAGGGTGGCTATTTGAAGATTTAATTATGGAAGGTAGCGTTGGTGTTCTTTAATGGCGTAAACATGGTAGAGGAAGTCTGTTTTTTGGGGGGTATACTCTCTTCTCAGTGCTTTTAATATGTCTTCATGCAAAGCCTTCACCTGTTACCTGTGTTTCCCAGGGCGACGTGTTACATGGACCAGTTGAACACCTGGTACGACCTGAAGACCCACCAGGAGGTGACCAACAACCGTCTGTTCTCTGAGATACAGGACACCCTGGGGACCTTCGGCCTCAACGGGCTGGACAGGCTGCTCTGCTTCATGATGGTCAAGGAACTGCAGGTCACGTGATATTATGTTGTGAAACCCAGCCTGCCAGCCTATCAACACTACTCTGTTAGGATGCTATGGAATGTACTTCCGCAGTCCTAACAACTATTTAACCTTTTTCATTTAACCAGGTTAACCTTTTTCATTTAACCAGGTTAACCTTTTTCATTTAACCAGGTTAACCTTTTAATTTAACCTTTTAATTTAACCAGGTTAACCTGTTTAATTTAACCAGGTTAACCTTTTAATTTAACCAGGTTAACCTTTTAATTTAACCAGGTTAACCTTTTAATTTAACCAGGTTAACCTTTTAATTTAACCAGGTTAACCTGTTTAATCTAACCAGGTTAACCTTTTCATTTAACCAGGTTGTCCCATTTTGACTTAAAACAATCATGATATTGAGGTCAATATCAGTGGGCTGTTATATTTTAATACAGATACTGTCGTTCGTAGCTTCACTTTTCTGTTCGAGACAACGCCGGTCCTTATCATTCAACAAACACACAGTGCACTGGTTCCTCTCTAGGTTTATAATCTCCACCCTTCATAGCCTGGTTCCTCCTCTAGGTTTATAATCTCCACCCTCATAGCCTGGTTCCTCTCTAGGTTTATAATCTCCACCCTCATAGCCTGGTTCCTCTCTAGGTTTATAATCTCCACCCCTCATAGCCTGGGTCCTCTCTAGGTTTATAATCTCCACCCCTCATAGCCTGGTTCCTCTCTAGGTTTATAATCTCCACCCCTCATAGCCTGGTTCCTCTCTAGGTTTATAATCTCCACCCCTCATAGCCTGGGTCCTCTCTAGGTTTATAATCTCCACCCCTCATAGCCTGGTTCCTCCTCTAGGTTTATAATCTCCACCCCTCATAGCCTGGTTCCTCTCTAGGTTTATAATCTCCACCCCTCATAGCCTGGTTCCTCTCTAGGTTTATAATCTCCACCCCTCATAGCCTGGTTCCTCTCTAGGTTTATAATCTCCACCCCTCATAGCCTGGTTCCTCCTCTAGGTTTATAATCTCCACCCCTCATAGCCTGGTTCCTCTCTAGGTTTATAATCTCCACCCCTCATAGCCTGGTTCCTCCTCTAGGTTTATAATCTCCACCCCTCATAGCCTGGTTCCTCCTCTCGGTTTATAATCTCCACCCCTCATAGCCTGCTTCCTCTCTAGGTTTATAATCTCCACCCCTCATAGCCTGGTTCCTCTCTAGGTTTATAATCTCCACCCCTCATAGCCTGGTTCCTCCTCTAGGTTTATAATCTCCACCCCTCATAGCCTGGTTCCTCTCTAGGTTTATAATCTCCACCCTCATAGCCTGGTTCCTCTCTAGGTTTATAATCTCCACCCTCCATAGCCTGGTTCCTCTCTAGGTTTATAATCTCCACCCCTCATAGCCTGGTTCCTCTCTAGGTTTATAATCTCCACCCTCATAGCCTGGTTCCTCCTCTAGGTTTATAATCTCCACCCCTCATAGCCTGGTTCCTCTCTAGGTTTATAATATCCACCCCTCATAGCCTGGTTCCTCTCTAGGTTTATAATCTCCACCCGTCATAGCCTGGTTCCTCCTCTAGGTTTATAATCTCCACCCGTCATAGCCTGGTTCCTCTCTAGGTTTATAATCTCCACCCCTCATAGCCTGGTTCCTCTCTAGGTTTATAATCTCCACCCTCATAGCCTGGTTCCTCTCTAGGTTTATAATCTCCACCCCTCATAGCCTGGTTCCTCTCTAGGTTTATAATCTCCACCCTCATAGCCTGGTTCCTCCTCTAGGTTTATAATCTCCACCCTCATAGCCTGGTTCCTCTCTAGGTTTATAATCTCCACCCCTCATAGCCTGGTTCCTCTCTAGGTTTATAATCTCCACCCCTCATAGCCTGGTTCCTCCTCTAGGTTTATAATCTCCACCCCTCAGAGCCTGGTTCCTCCTCTAGGTTTATAATCTCCACCCCTCAGAGCCTGGTTCCTCCTCTAGGTTTATAATCTCCACCCCTCATAGCCTGGTTCCTCCTCTAGGTTTATAATCTCCACCCGTCATAGCCTGGTTCCTCTCTAGGTTTATAATCTCCACCCCTCATAGCCTTGTTCCTCTCTAGGTTTATAATCTCCACCCTCTAGCCTGGTCCTCTGGTTATAATCTCACCCTCAGCCTGGTTCCTCTCTAGGTTTATAATCTCCACCCCTCAGCCTGGTTCCTCTCTAGGTTTATAATCTCCACCCCTCATAGCCTGGTTCCTCTCTAGGTTTATAATCTCCACCCCTCATAGCCTGGTTCCTCCTCTAGGTTTATAATCTCCACCCCTCATAGCCTGGTTCCTCCTCTAGGTTTATAATCTCCACCCCTCATAGCCTGGTTCCTCTCTAGGTTTATAATCTCCACCCCTCATAGCCTGGTTCCTCTCTAGGTTTATAATCTCCACCCCTCATAGCCTGGTTCCTCTCTAGGTTTATAATCTCCACCCCTCATAGCCTGGTTCCTCTCTAGGTTTATAATCTCCACCCCTCATAGCCTGGTTCCTCTCTAGGTTTATAATCTCCACCCCTCATAGCCTGGTTCCTCTCTAGGTTTATAATCTCCACCCCTCATAGCCTGGTTCCTCTCTAGGTTTATAATCTCCACCCCTCATAGCCTGGTTCCTCTCTAGGTTTATAATCTCCACCCCTCATAGCCTGGTTCCTCTCTAGGTTTATAATCTCCACCCCTCATAGCCTGGTTCCTCTCTAGGTTTATAATCTCCACCCCTCATAGCCTGGTTCCTCTCTAGGTTTATAATCTCCACCCCTCATAGCCTGGTTCCTCTCTAGGTTTATAATCTCCACCCCTCATAGCCTGGTTCCTCTCTAGGTTTATAATCTCCACCCCTCATAGCCTGGTTCCTCTCTAGGTTTATAATCTCCACCCCTCATAGCCTGGTTCCTCTCTAGGTTTATAATCTCCACCCCTCATAGCCTGCTTCCTCTCTAGGTTTATAATCTCCACCCCTCATAGCCTGCTTCCTCTCTAGGTTTATAATCTCCACCCCTCATAGCCTGGTTCCTCTCTAGGTTTATAATCTCCACCCCTCATAGCCTGGTTCCTCTCTAGGTTTATAATCTCCACCCCTCATAGCCTGCTTCCTCTCTAGGTTTATAATCTCCACCCCTCATAGCCTGCGTCCTCTCTAGGTTTATAATCTCCACCCCTCATAGCCTGGGTCCTCTCTAGGTTTATAATCTCCACCCCTCATAGCCTTGTTCCTCTCTAGGTTTATAATCTCCACCCCTCATAGCCTGGTTCCTCTCTAGGTTTATAATCTCCACCCCTCATAGCCTGCTTCCTCTCTAGGTTTATAATCTCCACCCCTCATAGCCTGGTTCCTCTCTAGGTTTATAATCTCCACCCCTCATAGCCTGGGTCCTCTCTAGGTTTATAATCTCCACCCCTCATAGCCTGGTTCCTCTCTAGGTTTATAATCTCCACCCCTCATAGCCTGGTTCCTCTCTAGGTTTATAATCTCCACCCCTCATAGCCTGGTTCCTCTCTAGGTTTATAATCTCCACCCCTCATAGCCTGCCTGGTTCCTCTCTAGGTTTCTTCCTAGGTTCTGGCCTTTCTAGGGAGTTTTTCCTAGCCACCGTGCTTCTACACCTGCATTGCTTGCTGTTTGGGGGTTTTAGGCTGGGTTTCTGTACAGCACTTTGAGATATCAGCTTTATAAATACATTTGATTTGTAATTTAGAATCATTCACGTGGTGCAGTTTGTTAGTTGCTTCCCCTTCAAGGTTCCGTAACACGACAAGGGTTTTTGTTTTGGTTCCATTAGAACTTCCTGTCGGTGTTCCAGAAGACCATCCTGAGAGACAAGGCTATGGTGGATGTCTTTAAAGCCATGCTGAGCTCTGTCAATCCCGTCAAAGGTATTGTGGGTAAGTATCAACAGCTCAGGAAGGATTCTTACCAGGGTTCTGTTCATTAGGTTATACAATGGAAAACTTTTTTAAAACATAAAATGATTACTGAGACAAATCCAGGAAGTACCTTCCCTGTTTCAGTCATTATGACCAGGGAACATTAGGCTCCCACTGAAAAGGACCCAAAGATTATGACCAGGGAACATTTAGGCTCCCACTGAAAAGGACCCAGAGATGATGACCAGGGAACATTAGGCTCCCACTGAACAGGACCCAGAGATGATGACCAGGGAACATTAGGCTCCCACTGAAAAGGACCCAAAGATTAAGACCAGGGAACATTTAGGCTCCCACTGAAAAGGACCCAGAGATGATGACCAGGGAACATTAGGCTCCCACTGAACAGGACCCAGAGATGATGACCAGGGAACATTAGGCTCCCACTGAACAGGACCCAGAGATGATGACCAGGGAACATTAGGCTCCCACTGAAAGGACCCAAAGATTATGACCAGGGAACATTTGAGGCTCCCACTGAAAAGGACCCAGAGATGATGACCAGGGAACATTTAGGCTCCCACTGAACAGGACCCAGAGATAATGACCAGGGAACATTAGGCTCCCAGTGAACAAGACCCAGAGATGATGACCAGGGAACATTAGGCTCCCACTGAACAGGACCCAGAGATAATGACCAGGGAACATTAGGCTCCCAGTGAACAAGACCCAGAGATGATGACCAGGGAACATTAGGCTCCCACTGAACAGGACCCAGAGATAATGACCAGGGAACATTAGGCTCCTGCTGAAAAGGACCCAGAGATGATGACCAGGGAACATTAGGCTCCCAGTGAACAGGACCCAGAGATGATGACCAGGGAACATTAGGCTCCCAGTGAACAGGAGATGATGACCAGGGAACATTAGGCTCCCACTAAACAGGACCCAGAGATGATAACCAGGGAACATTAGGCTCCCACTGAACAGGACCAGAGATGATGACCAGGGAACATTAGGCTCCCACTGAACAGGACCCAGAGATGATAACCAGGGAACATTAGGCTCCCACTGAACAGGACCCAGAGATGATGACCAGGGAACATTAGGCTCCCACTGAACAGGACCCAGAGATGATGACCAGGGAACATTAGGCTCCCAGTGAACAGGAGATGATGACCAGGGAACATTAGGCTCCCACTAAACAGGACCCAGAGATGATAACCAGGGAACATTAGGCTCCCACTGAACAGGACCCAGAGATGATGACCAGGGAACATTAGGCTCCCACTGAACAGGACCCAGAGATTATGACCAGGGAACATTAGGCTCCCACTGAACAGGACCCAGAGATGATGACCAGGGAACATTAGGCTCCCACTGAACAGGACCCAGAGATAATGACCAGGGAACATTAGGCTCCAGCTGAACAGGACCCAGAGATGATGACCAGGGAACATTAGCCTCCCACTGAACAGGACCCAGAGATGATGACCGGGAACATTAGGCTCCCACTGAACAGGGCCCAGAGATGATGACCAGGGAACATTAGGCTCCCACTGAACAGGACCCAGAGATGATGACCAGGGAACATTAGGCTCCCACTGAACAGGACCCAGAGATGATGACCAGGGAACATTAGGCTCCCACTGAACAGGGAGATAATGACCAGGGAACATTAGCCTCCCACTGAACAGGACCCAGAGATGATGACCAGGGAACATTAGCCTCCCACTGAACAGGACCCAGAGATGTGACCAGGGAACATTAGGCTCCCACTGAACAGGGCCCAGAGATGATGACCAGGGAACATTAGACTCCCACTGAACAGGACCCAGAGATGATGACCAGGGAACATTAGGCTCCCACTGAACAGGAGATAATGACCAGGGAACATTAGGCTCCCACTGAACAGAGGAGATAATGACCAGGGAACATTAGGCTCCCACTGAACAGGAGATGATGACCAGGGAACATTAGCCTCCCACTGAACAGGGAGATGATGACCAGGGAACATTAGGCTCCACTGAACAGGAGATTATGACCAGGGAACATTAGGCTCCCACTGAACAGGAGATGATGACCAGGGAACATTAGGCTCCCACTGAACAGGACCCAGAGATGATGACCAGGGAACATTAGGCTCCCACTGAACAGGACCCAGAGATAATGACCAGGGAACATTAGGCTCCCACTGAACAGGACCCAGAGATGATGACCAGGGAACATTAGGCTCCCACTGAACGGGAGATAATGACCAGAGAACAGTGGCTCCCACTGAACAGGACCAGAGATGATGACCAGGGAACATTAGGCTCCCACTGAACAGGAGAGATAATGACCAGGGAACAGTAGGCTCCCACTGAACAGGACCCAGAGATGATGACCAGGGAACATTAGGCTCCCACTGAACAGGAGATGATGACCAGGGAACATTAGGCTCCAGCTGAACAGGACCCAGAGATGATGACCAGGGAACATTAGGCTCCCACTGAACAGGAGATAATGACCAGGGAACAGTAGGCTCCCACTGAACAGGACCCAGAGATGATGACCAGGGAACATTAGGCTCCCACTGAACAGGAGACAATGACCAGGGAACATTAGGCTCCCACTGAACAGGAGATGATGACCAGGGAACATTAGGCTCCCACTGAACAGCAAATCATGACCAGGGAACATTAGGCTCCCACTGAACAGGACCCAGAGATGATGACCAGGAACATTAGGCTCCCACTGAACAGGACCCAGAGATGATGACCAGGGAACATTAGGCTCCCACTGAACAGGACCCAGAGATGATGACCAGGGAACATTAGGCCTCCACTGAACAGGAGATGATGACCAGGGAACATTAGGCTCCCGCTGAACAGGACCCAGAGATGATGACCAGCGAACATTAGGCTCCCACTGAACAGGACCCAGAGATGATGACCAGGGAACATTAGGCTCCCACTGAACAGGACCCAGAGATGATGACCAGAAAACATTAGGCTCCCACTGAACAGGACCCAGAGATGATAACCAGGGGAACATTAGGCTCCCGCTGAACAGGACCCAGAGATGATAACCAGGGAACATTAGGCTCCCGCTGAACAGGACCCAGAGATGATGACCAGGGAACATTAGGCTCCCGCTGAACAGGACCTAGAGACATGACCAGGGAACATTAGGCTTCCACTGAACAGGACCCAGAGATAATGACCAGGGAACATTAGGCTCCCACTGAACACGACCCAGAGATAATGACCAGGGAACATTAGCCTCCCACTGAACAGGAGATGATGACCAGGGAACATTAGGCTCTCACCGAACAGGACCCAGAGATAATGACCAGGGAACATTAGGCTCCCACTGAACAGGACCCAGAGATAATGACCAGGGAACATTAGCCTCCCACTGAACAGGAGATGATGACCAGGGAACATTAGGCTCCCACTGAACAGGACCCAGAGATGATGACCAGGGAACATTAGGGCTCCCACTGAACAGGACCCAGAGATAATGACCAGGGAACATTTAGGCTCCCACTGAACAGGAGATGATGACCAGGGAACATTAGGCTCCCACTGAACAGGACCCAGAGATAATGACCAGGGGAACATTAGGCTCCAGCTGAACAGGACC
>NW_026285180.1:0-2427 GCF_023373465.1 Oncorhynchus keta | reverse complement strand
AGTGACGTCAGGTGTAACAAGGATAGGAGCGGATGTAAAACGCTTCTTGAGGAGATCAAAAGCTCCCTGGGCGGAAACGGACCACTCTAAAGCACGTCTTGACAGAAGTAAGGGCTGTGAGAGGAGCTGCCACCTGACCGAAATTACGAATGAAACGACGATAGAAATTCGCGAAACCGAGAACAGCGCTGCAGCTCGACACGTGACTTAGGGTACGGGCCAATCGCTGACAGCTTGGACCTTAGCGGGATCCATCTGAATGCTCTTCAGCGGAAATAACAGAACCGAGAAATGTGACGGAGGAGACATGAAAAGCGCACTTCTCAGCCTTCACATACAGACAATTCTCTAAAAGGCGCTGGAGAACACGTCGAACGTGCTGAACATGAATCTGGAGTGACGGTGAAAAATCAGGATATCGTCAAGGTAAACGAAAACAAAGATGTTCAGCATGTCTCTCAGTACATCATTCACTAATGCCTGAAAGACAGCTGGAGCGTTAGCGAGACCGAACGGCAGAACCCGGTATTCAAAGTGCCCTAACGGAGTGTTAAACGCCGTTTTCCACTCGTCCCCCTCCCTGATGCGCACGAGATGGTAAGCGTTACGAAGGTCCAACTTAGTGAAAACCTGGCTCCCTGCAGGATCTCGAAGGCTGATGACATAAGGGGAAGCGGATAACGATTCTTAACCGTTATGTCATTCAGCCCTCGATAATCCACGCAGGGGCGCAGGGTCCCGTCCTTTTCTTAACAAAAAAACCCTGCCCGGCGGGAGAGGAGGAAGGAACTACGGTACCGGCGTCGAGAGCAACAGACAAATAATCTTCGAGAGCCTTACGTTCGGGAGCCGACAGAGAGTATAGTCTACCCCGGGGGGGAGTGGTACCCGGAAGGAGATCAATACTACAATCATACGACCGGTGAGGAGGAAGGGAGGTGGCCCTGGACCGACTGAAGACCGTGCGCAGATCATGATATTCCTCCGGCACCCCTGTCAAATCACCAGGCTCCTTCTGTGAAGACGGGGCAGAAGAAACAGGAGGGATAGCAGACATTAAACATTTCACATGACAAGAAACGTTCCAGGAGAGGATAGAATTACTAGACCAATTAATAGAAGGATTATGACACACTAGCCAGGGATGACCCAAAACAACAGGTGTAAAAGGTGAACGAAAAATCAAAAAAGAAATGGTTTCGCTATGATTACCAGAGACAGTGAGGGTTAAAGGTAGCGTTTCACACTGAATCCTGGGGAGAGGACTACCATCCAAGGCGAACATGGCCGTGGGCTCCCCTAACTGTCTGAGAGGAATGTCATGTTCCCGAGCCCAGGCTTCGTCTATAAAACAGCCCTCCGCCCCAGAGTCTATCAAGGCACTGCAGGAAGCTGCCGAACCGGTCCAGCGTAGATGGACCGACAAGGTAGTACAGGATCTTGACGGAGAGACCTGAGTAGTAGTGCTCACCAGTAGCCCTCCGCTTACTGATGAGCTCTGGCTTTTACTGGACATGAAATGACAAATGACCAGCGGAACCGCACAGAGACAGAGGCGGCTGGTGACTCTCCTCCTCGTCTCTCCTTAGTCGAGATGCGAATACCCCCCAGGCTGCATGTGGGCTCAGCAATCTGAGCCAGTGGGAAGAAGATGGTAGTGATGCGGAGAGGGGGAAACGGATAACGCGAGCTCTCTTCCACGAGCTCGGTGACGAAAGATCTACCCGTCGTTCTATGCGAATAGCGAGTTCAATCAAAGAATCCATGCTGGAAGGAACCTCCCGGGAGAGAATCTCATCCTTTTACCTCCGCGTGAGACCCTCCAGAAAACGAGCGAGCAACGCCGGCTCGTTCCAGTCACTGGAGGCAGCAGAGTGCGAAACTCTATAGAGTAATCCGTTATGGATCGATTACCTTGACATAGGGAAGACAGGGCCCTGGAAGCTTCTTTCCCAAAACTGAACGATCAAAAACCCGTATCATCTCCTCCCTTAAAGTTCTGATACTGGTTAGCGTACACTCAGCCCTTGCCTCCCAGATTGCCGTGCCCCACTCACGAGCCCGTCCAGTAAGGAGAGATATGACGTAGGCGATACGAGCTGTACCCCTGGTACGTGTTGGGCTGGAGAGAGAAACACAATATCACACTGGGTGAGGAAGAGCGGCATTCAGTGGGCTGCCCAGAGTAACACGGTGGGTTATTAATTCTGGGCCCGGAGACTCGGAAGCCTCTGGAAGTAGCTGGTGGATCGAGGCGGAGATTGTGAATATGTTTTGAGAGGTCGGAGACTTGGGCGGCCAGGGTCTCAACGGCATGTCGAGCAGCAGACAATTCCTGCTCGTGTCTGCCTAGCATCGCTCCCTGGATCTCGACGGCTGAGTAGCGAGGATCCGAAGTCGCTGGGTCCATTCTTGGTCGGATTCTTC
>NW_026285179.1:0-27909 GCF_023373465.1 Oncorhynchus keta | reverse complement strand
CAACCTCCCGGTCTTTAACCTTCCAACCTTCTGTTGTCTCTCTTCCAACTTCTCTCCCCGTCTTGCTCTGTTGATCTTCTGGCTACTTCTCCAAACTTTCCTAACAAATTCCCTCCAACTTCTCCAGTTTCATCTTCAACTTTCCATCCTACTTCTTCATCTTCCTTGCCTACTTCTTCCAACTGGGCCTGCTTATTTCTTTCTCAGTCTTTCCTATCCATCTCTTTCAACTTCTTCTTGTTCTGAACCCCTAACTTCTCCACTTGCATTTCTCTGCAACCTCTCTGATTGTATCTCCTTCACTTTCTCCTAACTTAAATTTTCTTCAATTTTCTCAGCTGCTTCTCTGGGTCAATTTTTGCCTACTTCTTGAACCCTTCTATCTGGCATTCTTCTAAATCTTTCTATCTTAAATTTTAAACATCCTCATCTTAATGCTTGTAACTTCTTCGTCTGTTCTGCTCATCTTTTTTCAGTTCTTCTCATTATACTTTTCCAGAAACTATCTGTTCATTTCTCTAACTTCCTCACTACTTCCTCTAACTCTTCCTGGCTTCTCTTCCAACTTCCATCTAAATTTCTTCTGAACACTGCTTCACTCTTCAACTTTCCCAGCTGCTCTCTCACACCTTCCATCCTACCTTCTCTCAACATCTCTCCTTGATCTGATCTTTCTGATCCTCTCTGCTTTCCTCTGTCTTTCTGATTCACTCTCTACCTTCTCCTAATCTTGCCTCTCTCCAGTTCCTCCATTTTCCTCTCTCTAACTCTCCTGCCTTTCTCTCTGCAACTTCTCATTTGCTTCCTCTGTCTGTCTTCCTTGGCCTTACTTTTCAATCTTCTCAGCTTGTACTTCTGCTAACTTTCTCTCTGCCCAGGCTTCCAGTTCTTCTCTGTCTTCTCCTTTCAACTCTTCTGCTACTCTCTCTAACTTTCTTCACTTCCCACTCCAAATCTTCTCAGACTAATGCCTGCAACTTCCCTCCACTCACTTGGTCACCTTGGCCTCTACTTTTCAACCACCTTTTACACTTCTTTAACTTTCCATTTTACTTTCTCTGAATACCTCTTTCACTTCTTCAACTTCTGTTTCTACTTCATTCTTGACTCATGCTGACATATCTTTCTTCCAACACTGTCTCATTTTCAACCTTCACTCATCTCCATCCTTTTCTCCAGCCTGTTTCTTGGTTCTTCTGCTTTCTTCTCTCTCTAACTCTCCATCTCTAAATTTCTCCACTCCCTTGTCACTCAACTTTCTTCCATCTAGCTTCTTCTCCAGTCTTTCCCACTGCACTCTTTCAACTTTCTCTGCTTACTCCTTTAACTTCTCTTATTCTACTTCCCTTTGTCTCTTCTTAGTCTTACTATTTCTTCCAATTCTCTGATTGTACTTTTCTTTTCAAATAACTCTAGTCTACTTTTCATCTTCTCCTACTGTTTCCTCTTCCACCTCCCTCCTGCCTCCTGCCTGCCTTGGTGGCCTCTATCTACTCTCTGTCTCCTGCCTCCCTGCCTCTCATCCTTCTTATTCTCACTTTCTTCTAAACTATCTCCTGCTCGGGCCTCCTCAATTCCTCTCATCTACTCTTCCAGCACTTTCTCTCCTACTTCTTCCAATCACTGCCCATCTTGTCCTTCTAGTCTTACCTCTCTCTAACTTTCTCACTACTTCTCCAACTTTTCAGCTCACTCCCTCTCACCCCTCTATCCTACTCCCATCTCTCTCTTTACTGTTCTCCATCTTGCTTACTCTCTACCACTGCCCAGTCTTTTCAACTTTCTCTCTCTATCTACCTCCCTCTAACCTCTTCTATCTTGCTCTCAGCAACTCCTTCACATCTCACTGCCTAGCATCTTCTTCTCATCATTTCTCTTATCTCACTTTATCTTTCTCTGGTTTGCTCTCTAATCACTCTCACCTACTTCTCTGGTTCCCTTTCTAGCCTTACTCTCTAACTTTCTGCCTTCTTCTCTCTGTCTTCTCTATCTGCTTCTCTAACACTTTGGCCACTCTTCTTCATCTTCTCTGCCTTGCACTCTTTTGTTAACTTCTCCATCTCACTCTTCTCAACTCATTGTCTCACTTAACTTCTGCTTCTCTCTCTAACTTCTCTGAATTTTACTTTCTCCAACTTCTAGTCATCTTCTCTGTCTTCAGCTTTCTCCTGTTCCCTCTCTGTTTGCTCTCTGTCCTTCTATCTTCATCTCCTTTCCAACATCAGCCTTTCTCCATTTCCTAACTTTCTATCTACTTCCCTTCCAACCACTTCTTTACAGTATTTTCCTGAACTTCATCTTTCCTGGCTTACTCCTTCAAACTTCTGTTTCAGCCTCTCTGTCTTCCTTGGTCTCTCTCTCTCTCAACTTTCTTCTGTCTGCCCTCTCTAAACTTCTCTCTGTCTATTCTTCAATCATCTGCCTCTACTCTTTTCTAACTTTCTGTCCAGCCCTTCAGTCCACTTCTGCCTACTTCTTTTCAACTTTCCATCACTTCCTCTTCAACTCTGTAGTCTGCAAGCCTCTTTGTAGTCTTCCCTCCACCACTTCCCTGTTCCACCTTGTCTCTTCTACATTCTGTTTCCTTCCCAACTCTCTCTGCCTACTTCTTCAGACCTTTCCTGCTTCCTCTGTCTTTCTTCTATCAGCCTCTCTGTTCCTCCATCTCTTACTTCCTTGTCTTCCCATTCCATCTCCTCATGAACTCTTCTCATCTGGCCTTTAACTTCTCCCGCCTACATTTCTCAACTTTCTTCCCCACCTTAAATTCTCCAACTTCTGGGCCTCACTCTCCAAACTTCCTCATCTACTTCTCTCTCACTTTCTTCTGCTTTCACTGCTTCCTTCTCTAACTTTCTACTATTTCTCCTTTTCATTCACTTGACTTATCCTCTCAACTTTCTACTACTTCAATCTTCTTCTGTTCTATCTTGCTTTGAACTTTCTGATTCTTTATCTTCCCATCTTTCTGCCCACTTCCACCACTTTCTGTCACTCTCTAACCTTCTCTCAATTCATCTGCCTGTACCTCTTCCTCCAACCTCTCACTATTCTTCTCCTGGTCACTCCTGCTTGCTCTCCACACCTTTCCTTGCCCTATGCCAGCTTAGTAGAACTTCTTCTCAACTTTCTCCTGCCTATTTCCTTCTTCTAATCCCTGGCCACTTTAACTTTCTCTATCTACTCCCTCTGCAACTCAAGACTGAACAATGCCTCATAGTCTTCCCTTCTAACTTTCCCCTGCCCTAGCCCCTCTCCTGTCCACTCTTGTCACCTTTCAACTTTCTCCCATCTACCTCTTCACCTCATCCAATGCCTGTAACTCTTCTCAACTTCCCATCTCAGCTGCCTTGTATTTCTCTAATTCTCTCTGTCTGCTTCTCTGTGACCTTTCTCTCATTCTGCTCCGCCTCGTTATTTCTCTCCACCTCCTCATCTAGAATTTGTCCAACTTCTGCATCTATCAGCCTTTGGGTGAATTTCCTCTCTAACTTTCCATCTTTGCTGCCACCTTCTACATCCACTGCCTTTACACCTTCCTCTAACTGGTCTCACTTTCTAACTATCCACTGCCTTATTACTTCTCTCTAACCCTCTTCCCCTGATTCCATCAGTCTAACTCTAACATCCACTGCCTTCAAAGACCTTCCCTCCAACCTTCTCCTCAACTACTACTTCACCTCTGCATGATCTCATTCCCCCATCTCCTTTTCTAACTTTCTCTCAGTCACTTCTCTAACTTCCTGCCTTGCCTCTTTTGCCCTTCTCTGCTTTCTTCCTCTCAACCTCTTCTCTATCTCACTCCTTCTCCACACCTTTCCCTGATCTGCCTCTCTCTTTCAACTTCTTCTACTCTACTCTTCACCTTCTTCATTTAACTCTTCCAGAACTTTCCTCCTGCTCACTTCTCTTTCAACTTTCTCCTATCACTTTCTCTAACTCTTTCTGTTTATCTCCTCTCTTCCAACTTCACTCAATTTCAACTTTCTGTCATTTGATTTCAAACTTCCTGTTTTATCTTCTTCATCACTTATCTACTTAACTTTCTTCCTGCTAATTTCTCTGGGTCCTCTTCTGCCTGCCTTTGCCTACACTTTCATTTACTTTCTCAACTTTTCCTGTCTCATCTCTCAACCACTCTTGCCCACTTCTAATCCTCCTCTAATTCTGTGCTCTCATAACTTCTTCTCTTCTACCTCTTCCCTGCTACCTTCTAAACGTAATTCTGCCTTTGCCTCTCTCCTGTCTCTCTGTTTTTCTACTGCTCTATGACTTCCTCAACTTTCCCCGCCACTTCTTTCAACCAAACTCTGCTCTTTCATCTTTTAACTTTCATCTTACTTCTCCAAAACCCTGCATCTACTGCCTTACACTTTCCTTCTTTCTAGACCTTCTCCTTACTTGTTCTCTAAACAATTGGGTCTTATTTCCTTTTGTCTTCCCACTGCTCTCTCTATCTTCCATCTTGCTGCCTCAACTTTCTCAACCTTCTATCTGTACTGCTTGTAATTTCTTCACTTCCTTCCATCTACTTCTTCTCAGTCTCTCTGTCTCTTTAATGCCTCTGTTACTTCTCCTCTGGTCTTCTCCATCTATCACTGCCCTCTTGCATTTCAATGTGCCTCAAGAACTTCCTCTTCAACTTTCCCACTTTGCACTGCCTCCAACTGCACTTCATTGCCTCTCACTCTTCTCTCTTCTAACTTCTATCTTTGTATCCTCTCCAACTCTCTCATCTTACTGTTCTAAACTTCATTCTTTTCACTTTCTTCTGTCCTTCTCACTTATCTTCTATCACTTTGTCCATTTCTCTAACTCTCCCTTATTCTGTCACTTTACAATTTCCTCTGTCTTTCTGCTTTATCCTCTCAATTCATTTCCTGCCTTGCTTCCAAACTTTCTTTCTCCAGCCTGCTGCCCTTTAAGAATTTCTTTAATCCTTCTGCCTTCATCCTTTCATCCCATTTCGCTTTCTTACTTTTTTGTCTTTTCTTATCTGTCTTCAAACTTTTATCTGGCCTTGAAACTCCATAATTTTCCTTCAACCTTCTGCCTCACTTCTCCAACACTTTACTATTTTCTCTAACCTCTATCCCTTACTTTCTGTCTTCAGTATCACAAAGCTCACTTCTCCATCCTCCCACTCTGCACTACGGTTAATTTCCCTCAACTTTCTCCATCTCACTCCTTCTTTTCATATTTCTGCCTTTCATTTTCTTCTTTCCTCTTTATCTTCTACTTTATCTCAATGCTTCAATTTCTCCCTTCTATCTCGCCTTCTAACTTTACATCTACTTTTCCAACCTCTTCCTTGGCCTTCTCTCTTCATCCTTCCTTTCTTTATCTCACTCTTGTTTTTTCTTCCAACTTCTCCTGCCTTCACTCCTAATTCTTAATTGTTTTTTTTTTTTTTTTTTGTTTTTTTGTTTGTGTTTTTTTTTTGTTTTTGTTTTGTTTTTTTTTTTTTTTTTGTTTTTTTTTTTTTTTTTTTTTTTTTTTTTTGTTTTTTTTTTTTTTTTTTTTTTTTTTTTTGTTTTGTCTTCCATCTCGCTTCCTCTAGCCCCTCCTGCCTCTCACTCTCTCCAACCTCTCCCATCTCACTCCTCTCCAACCTCTCCCGTCTCACTCCTCCTCTGCCACCTCTTCCATTCTACTCTCTCTTCAGCCACTCCCATCTCACTCCTCTTCAACCTCTCCCGTCTCACTCCCCTCCAACCTCTCCTGTCTCACTGCCCTCAAAACTCTCCATCTACTCCTCTCCAACCTCTCCCGTCTCACTCCTCCAACCACTCCTGTCTCACTCTCCTCCAACCTCTCCCACCTCTCACTGCCCTCATAACTCTCCCTCCAACCTCTCCCGCCTCACTCCCCTCCAACCACTCCCCGTCTCTCACTCCCCTCCAACCTCTCCCCCGTCCTCACTGCCCTCATAACTCTCCCCTCCAACCTCTCCCGTCTCACTCCCCTTCAACCACTCCCCGTCTCACCCTCTTCAACCTCTCCCATCTCACTCCCTCCAACCTCTCACATCTCACTGCCCTCATAACTCTCCCTCCAACCTCTCCCGTCTCACTCCCTCCAACCACTCCTGTCTCACTCCTCTTCAACCTCTCCCATCTTCACTCCTCTCCAACCTCCTCACATCTCACTGCCCTCCTAACTCTCCCCTCCAACCTCTCCCATCTCACTGCCCTCATAACTCTCCCCTCCAACCTCTCCCATCTCACTCCCTCCAACCTCTCCCATCTCACTGCCCTCATTACTCTCCTCCAACCTCTCCCATCTCACTCCCTCCAACCTCTCACATCTCACTGCCCTCATAACTCTCCTCCCAACCTCTCCCATCTCACTGCCCTCCAACCTCTCACACTCTCACTGCCCTCATAACTCTCCCCTCCAACCTCTCCCATCTCACTCCCCTCCAACCTCTCCTGTCTCACTGCCCTCAAAACTCTCCCATCTCACTCCTCTCCAACCTCTCCCGTCTCCTCCCCTCCAACCACTCCTGTCTCACTCCCCTCCCAACCTCTCCCATCTCACTGCCCTCATAACTCTCCCTCAACCTCTCCCGTCTCCTCCCCTCCAACCACTCCCGTCTCCTACTCCTCCAACCTCTCCCGTCTCACTGCCCTCATAACTCTCCCCTCCAACCTCTCCCGTCTCACTCCCCTTCAACCACTCCCGTCTCACTCCTCTTCAACCTCTCCCATCTCACTCCCTCCAACCTCTCACATCTCACTGCCCTCATAACTCTCCTCCAACCTCTCCCGTCTCACTCCTCCTCCAACCACTCCTGTCTCACTCCTCTTCAACCTCTCCCATCTCACTCCCCTCCAACCTCTCACATCTCACTGCCCTCATAACTCTCCCCTCCAACCTCTCCCATCTCACTGCCCTCATAACTCTCCCCTCCAACCTCTCCCATCTCACTCCCCTCCAACCTCTCCCCATCTCACTGCCCTTCATTACTCTCCCCTCCAACCTCTCCCATCTCCTCCACTCCAACCTCTCACATCTCACTGCCCTCATAACTCTCCCTCCAACCTTCTCCCATCTCACTGCCCTCCAACCTCTCACATCTCACTGCCCTCATAACTCTCCTCAACCTCTCCATCTCACTCCCCTCCAACCTTTCACATCTTTACTGCCCTCATAACTCTCTCCTCCAACCTCTCCCATCTCACTGCCCTCATAACTCTCCCTCAACCTCTCCCATCTCCTCCCCTCCATCCTCTCATCTCTACTCCCCTCCAACCTCTCACATCTCACTGCCCTCATAACTCTCCTCCAACCTCTCCTGTCTCACTCTTCTTGATTTGATTTAGTAGTTATGTTGTTCTATCATCTCTCGTCATCATGTATACCTCATTTGTTTTATTTTTCCTAAAGCTTGACAAGAAAAAGGAAAAGGTGTGTCCCTCTGGTGTGTGTGTGTGTTACAAGACTGTGTGTGTGTGTGTGTGTGTGTGTGTGTGTGTGTGTGTGTGTGTGTGTGTGTGTGTGTGTGTGTGTGTGTGTGTGTGTGTGTGATGTGTGTGTGTGAGTGTGTGACAGAGAGCAACACGATTCTGTAAGCTCTCCTGATGACAGATGCCTCACAATGACATTGTCTGAGTTACATACGATGAGGTACAGCACAGTAGTGGCATATGGACTGTGTGTGTGTGTGTGTGTGTGTGTGTGTGTGTGTGTGTGTGTGTGTGTGTGTGTGTGTGTGTTGTGTGTGCATAACTCATTCCACTTGTATGTCTCCCCCTGGCTTCTATAGGCTGAGAAGAAAGACAAGGAGAAGCAGGTTGGTTTATCTGAGCTTTAAGTTCAACCTCACTCTTCATCCCCTCTACACTTCTCTCATCCTCTTGTTCAATACAGTCATCCCTCCTCTTCACTCCTCTCATCCTCTAGTTCAATATAGTCATCCTGTCTCCTATCTCTCCTATATCCTACTGTCCCCTATATCCTGTCCTCTCCTATATCCTTCCCCTAATATTGTTTCATCCCTCCCGTCTCTTCCTGTCTCCTGTACCCTGTCTCCTACTGTTCCTATATCCTGTCTCCTCCTATCTCCTCTTGTCTCATATATCCTGTCTCCAATATCCTGTCTCCTCCTTTCTCCTATACCCTCTATATCCTGTCTCCTATCTCCTGTCTCCTCCCGTCTTCTTCCGTCTCCCGCTGTCTCTTCCTGTCTCCTGTATCCTGTCTCTTCCTGTCTCCTGTATCCTGTCTCTTCCTGTCTCTTATGTCCTCTCTCCTACTGTCTCCTCCGGTCTCCTATATCCTTTAACCTATCCTTCACACAAGCGTTAATCTTTTTCTATAAATTTGAGTTCATGAGTTCATGTGCGTATGTGTGAATTTGTTTGCCTTTGGGAATGTGTGTGTGTGTGTGTGTGTGTGTGTGTGTGTGTGTGTGTGTGTGTGTGTGTGTGTGTGTGTGTGTGTGTGTGTGTGTGTGTGTGTGTGTGTGACCGGTCATGTACTTTGCGTGAGACTAAAACTCTCTACTTGCTGTCCTCTGAAGGAGGACAACATCAGCAAAAAGGTGGGTGGTTTTTTATCGCCACAATACTGTGGTTTACATTTAGAAGTTAGTTGAGTGTGTGAGCAAGTGTGACATTGAGGATGAGAGGAATGTACAGGGCTAAGCGCAGCACTTGAGATCTAGAGGGTGAAGTATAATGCAGAATAGACAGAAGTACCTGTTCACAGTATGAAGCCGAATCACCGTATACAGTTCATAGACAGGAACCTAATGACGGTTTCCATATGCACAGCCACCGTCCTAGGAAGCGAGGAAGTGAATGAGTGTGCTACACAACACAGATATGCGTTCCAAATTGCACCCTTGTCCCTATATAGTGCAATAGTATTGAGCCTTATGAGCCCTGGGCAGTAGTGGTACTTTATAGGGAATAGGTTGGCATTTGGGATACAGCCAGGGAGTTTATCATTAGTTAGAGTGCGTCGCCTACTGCTGTTCTATAACTGCTGAGTGATTGGCCAGTGACTCAGCCATTTCCCAGAATCCTGTTCAGGATACAGTTCCTTTCCTGCTAGCTGAAACGTTCTCATTTGGAACCTGACCGTTTGAGCAAAACAATATTTAGTTTTCTCAGTTAACGGAGACATGAGTCTAGATTGTGTCAGGGGGACCACATGCATTGTGACTGAGAATACACTACATGGCCAAAAGAGAACATCTCATTGCAAAACCATGGGCATTAATATGGAGTTGGTCCACCTTTGCTGCTAAAACAGCCTCCACTCTTCTCAGAAGGCTTTCCACTAGATGTTGGAACATTGCTGCAGGGACTTACTTCCATTCAGCCACAAGAGCATTAGTGAGGTCGGGCACTGATGTTGACGATTAGATCTGGCTCCGCAGTCAGCGCTCCACCATCCCAAAGGAGTTCGCTGGGGTTGAGGTCAGGCTCTTTGCAGGCCGGTCAATTCCTTACACTTCGATCTAGACAAACCTTTTTGTATGGACCCCGCTTGTGTGCATGGGGGCATTGTCATGCTGAAACAGGAAAGGACCTTCCCCAAACTGTTTCCACAAAGTTGGAAGCACAGAATCATCTAGAATGTCATTGTATGCTGTAGCGTTAAGATTTCCCTTCACTGGAACTAAAGGGGCTCGAACCACGAAAAATAGCCCCCAGACCATTATTCCTCCTCCACTAAACTATACAATTGACACTATGCATAGGGAAAGGAAGCGTTCTCCTGGTATCCGCCAAACCCAGATTAGGGATGTCCACATACAGTGCATGGCTTCGGGACAAGTTTCTGAATGTCCTTGAGGGCCCAGCCAGAGCCCAGACTTGAACCCTATCGAACATCTCTGGAGAAACCTGAAAATAGCTGAGCAGCGACGCTCCCCTGTTTAAGTATTCAGACCCCTTTACTTTTTCCACATTTTGTAACGTTACAGCCTTTTTTCTAAAATCAATTAAATAAAAACATTTAATCAGGCGAAACGCAATACCCCATGACGACGAAGTGAAAAAGTGTACATTTTTGCAAATGTATTTATAAAAATAACATAAATACCTTATTTACATAATTATTCAGACCCTTTGTTATGATACTTGAAATTGAGCTCAGGTGCATCCTGTTTCCATTGATCATCCTTGAGTTGTTTCTTCAACTTGATTAGAGTCCACCTGTGGTAAATTCAATTAATTGACATGATTTGGAAAGGCACACACCTGTCTATATAAGGTCACACAGTTCACAGTGCATGTCAGAGCAAAACCCAATCCATGACGTCGAAGGAATTGTCCGTAGAGCTCCGAGACAGGATTTTGTCGAGGTACAGATTTGGGAAGGGTACAAAGAATTCTGCAGCATTGAAGATCCCCAAGAACACAGTGGCTTCCATCATTCTTAAATGGAAGAAGTTTGAAACCACCAAGACTCTTCCCAGAGTTGGCCGCCTGGCCAAACTGATCAATCGGGGGAGTAGGGCCTAGTCAGGAGGTGACCAAGAACCCGATGGTCACTCTGACAGAGCTCCAGAGTTCCTCTGTGGAGATGGGAGAACCTTCCAGAAGGACAACTATCTCTGCAGCACTCTATGGCCAGATGGAAGCCACTCCTCAGTAAAAGGCACATGACAGCCCGCTTGAGTTTGACAAAAGGCACCTAAAGGCCTCATACCATGAGAAACAAGATTCTCTGGTCTGATGAAACCAATATTGTACTCTTTGGACTGAATGACAAGCGTCACATCTTGAGGAAACCTGGCTCCATCCATACGGTGAAGCATGGTGGTGGCAGCATCATGCAGTGGAGGTGTTTTCCGTGGCAGGGACTGGGAGATGGGAGACTAGTCAGGATCGAGAGAAAGATGAATGGCGCAATGTAGAGAGAGAGCCTTGATGAAAACCTGCTCCATAGCGCTCAGGACCTCAGACTGGGGTGAAGGTTGACACCCTAAGCACACAGCCAAGACAATGCAAGACTGGCTTCGGACAAGTTTCTGAATGTCGCTGAGGCCCAGCCAGAGCCCGGACTTGAACCCGATCGAACATCTCTGGAGACCTGAAAATGGCTGTGAAGGACGCTCCCCATCCAACCTGACAGCTTGAGAGGATCTGCAGAGAAGCACGGGAGAAATCTTGGTTTAATAAATATATTCAAATTTATTTATATAGCCCTTCTTACATCAGCTGATATCTCAAAGTGCTGTAAAGAAACCCAGCCTAAAACCCCAAACAGCAAAGCAATGCAGGTGTAGAAGCACAGTGGCTAGGAAAACTCCCCTAGAAAGGCCAGCACCTAGGAAGAAACTTAGAAAGGAACCAGGGTATGAGGGGTGGCCAGTCCTCTTCTGGCTGTGCCGGTGGAGATTATAACAGAACATGGCCAAGATGTTCAAACGTTCATAAATCACCAGCATGGTCAAATAATAATAATCACAGTAGTTGTCGAGGTGCAGCAAGTCAGCACCTCAGGAGTAAATGTACATTTTCATAGCCGAACCAATAGAGGTGTGCCAGCTTGTAGCGTCATACCCAAGAAGACTTCCGGCTGTAATCGCTGTCAACGGTGCTTCAACAAAGTACTAAGTACGTAAAATGTGATATTTCAATTTATTTTATTTTATACATTTGCAAAAATGTATACATTTTGTAATTGTCATTATACAGTATTGTGTGTAGATTGATGAGGAAAACAACAATTGAATCCCTCTTAGAGTAAGGCTGTAACGTAACTAAATGTAGAAAAGTCAAGGGTCTGAATACTTTCCGAAGGCACATTGTTCTTCTGGCCATGTAGTGCACTTCTAAAGTTATATTGAACACTAGTATACTAGGGATCTGTTAAACACTTACCCATCTATTCTATGTAAACTAGGACATGACCATCGTATTTGTGTCTCACTGTCATCTGTTTTAATATGGTTTGTCCTTTTCTCTCCCCCACCCCTCTCACACTCTAGTCAAAGAATGAAGTGAACAAGGTTTGTCTTCCCCATTCACCCCCTCCCACCAATACGATACTGTGTTCTACACCCTATTCACCCCCCTCCCACCAATACAATACTGTGTTCTACACCTATCTTCACCCCCTCCCACCAATACGATACTGTGTTCTACACCTATTCACCCCTCCCACTCAATACAATACTGTGTTCTACACCTATTCACCCCCTCCCCAATCTGATACTGTGTTCTACACCCCTATTCACCCCCACCAATACGATACTGTGTTCTACACCCTATTCACCCCCACCAATACGATGTGTGTTCTACACCTATTCACCCCCACCAATACGATACTGTTTCTACACCTATTCACCCCCACCAATACGATACTGTGTTCTACACCCTATTCACCCCTCCCACCAACACGATACTGTGTTCTACACCCTATTCACCCCCCCACCGATACGATACTGTGTTCTACACCCCTATTCACCCCCCACCAATACGATACTGTGTTCTACACCCTATTCACCCCCACCAATACGATACTGTGTTCTTAACCCTATTCACCCCACCAATACGATACTGTGTTCTACACCCTATTCACCCCCCACCAATACGATACTGTGTTCTACACCTATTCACCCCCCCACCAATACGATACTGTGTTCTACACCTATTCACCCCCCCCCACCATACGATACTGTGTTCTACACCCTATTCACCCCCCCCACCAATACAATACTGTGTTCTACACCCTATTCACCCCCCCACCAATACGATACTGTGTTTCTACACCCTATTCACCCCCCACCAATACAATACTGTGTTCTACACCCTATTCACCCCCCTCCCACCAATACGATGCTGTGTTCTACACCCTATTCACCCCCCCGATACTGTGTTCTACCCCCTATTCACCCCCACCAATACGATACTGTGTTCTACACCTATTCCACCCCCCACCAATACGATACTGTGTTCTACACCCTATTCACCCCCCCCCACCAATACGATACTGTGTTCTACACCCCTATTCACCCCCCCACCAATACGATACTGTGTTCTACACCCTATTCACCCCCACCAATACAATACTGTGTTCTACACCCTATTCACCCCCACCAATACGATACTGTGTTCTACACCCTATTCACCCCCACCAATACAATACTGTGTTCTACACCCTATTCACCCCCCCACCAATACGATACTGTGTTCTACACCCTATTCACCCCCACCAATACGATACTGTGTTCTACACCCTATTCACCCCCCCCTCACACAATACAATACTGTGTTCTACACCCTATTCACCCCCCCACCAATACGATACTGTGTTCTACACCCTAATATATGCCATTTAGCAGACACTTTTATCCAAAGCGACTTACAGTCATGTGTGCATACATTCTACGTATGGGTGGTCCCGGGGATCGAACCCACTACCCTGGCGTTACAAGCGCCATGCTCTACCAACTGAGCTACAGAAGGACCACCCTATTCACCCCCCACACAATACAATACTGTGTTCTACACCCTATTCACCCCCCCACCAATACAATACTGTGTTCTACACCCTATTCACCCCCCCCCAATACAATACTGTGTTCTACACCCTATTCACCCCCCACCAATACAATACTGTGTTCTACACCCTATTCACCCGCCCCACCAATACAATACTGTGTTCTACACCCTATTCACCCCCACCAATACAATACTGTATTCTACACCCTATTCACCCCCCCCCACCAATACAATACTGTGTTCTACACCCTATTCACCCCCCCCACCAATACAATACTGTGGTCTACACCCTATTCACCCCCCCCACCAATACAATACTGTGTTCTACACCCTATTCACCCCCCCACCAATACAATACTGTAGTCTACACCCTATTCACCACCCCACCAATACAATACTGTGTTCTACACCCTATTCACCCCCCCACCAATACAATACTGTGTTCTACACCCTATTCACCCCCCCCCACCAATACAATACTGTATTCTACACCCTATTCACCCCCCCACCAATACAATACTGTATTCTACACCCTATTCACCCCCACCAATTCAATACTGTGTTCTACACCCTATTCACCCCCTCACCAATACAATACTGTATTCTACACCCTATTCACCCCCTCACCAATACAATACTGTAGTCTACACTCCATTCACCCCCTCATCAATACAATACTGTATTCTACACCCTATTCACCCCCTCACCAATACAATACTGTATTCTACACCCTATTCACCCCCCCACCAATACAATACTGAATTCTACATCCCATTCACCCCCTCACCAAAACAATACTGTATTCTACACCCTAATCACCCCCCACCCACCAATACAATATTGTAATCTACACCCTATTTACCCCCCCCCCCTCCACACCAATACAATACTGTATTCTACACCCTATTCACCCCCACACCAATACAATATTGTAATCTACACCCTATTTACCCCCCCAAACCAATGCAATACTGTATTCTACACCCCATTCACCCCCCCACCCACACCAATACAATACTGTATTCTACATCCTGTTCACCCCCCACCTACACCAATGCAATACTGTATTCTACACCCTATTCACCCCCCAGCAATACAATACTGTATTCTACACCCCATTCACCCCCCACCAATACAATACTGTATTCTACACCCTATTCACCCCCCCACCAATACAATACTGTATTCTACACCTATTCACCCCCCACCAATACAATACTGTATTCTACACCCTATTCACCCCTCACCAATACAATACTGTATTCTACACCCCTATTCACCCCTCACCAATACAATACTGTATTCTACACCCTATTCACCCCCTCCCCCACCAATACAATATTGTAATCTACACCTATTTACCCCCAAACCAATGCAATACTGTATTCTACACCCCATTCACCCCCCACCCACACCAATACAATACTGTATTCTACATCCTGTTCACCCCCCACCTACACCAATGCAATACTGTATTCTACACCCTATTCACCCCCCCCAGCAATACAATACTGTATTCTACACCCCATTCACCCCCCACCAAAACAATACTGTATTCTACACCCTATTCACCCCCCACCAATACAATACTGTATTCTACACCCTATTCACCCCCCACCAATACAATACTGTATTCTACACCCTATTCACCCCCTCACCAATACAATACTGTAGTCTACACCCCATTCACCCCCTCATCAATACAATACTGTATTCTACACCCTATTCACCCCCTCACCAATACAATACTGTATTCTACACCCTATTCACCCCCTCACCAATACAATACTGTATTCTACACCCTATTCACCCCCTCACCAATACAATACTGTAGTCTACGTAGCAACTGACACCATTGGAGAAACATTGGATAGGGTTGTATGGTAAATTGCCTACAGCATAATAGTCAACATATGGTGTCTGCTGATGTTATAAACTCAACCTTTTATTTTCTCCTGTCCGTTTTTCTGTTTTCTCTCATTTTTCTATGTCCTTCTGGATAGATTGAAGCCACAGCGGGCATGAAGAAGGTAAGCTGAGGAAGAGACCAGATCAGACAGGTTGAGACAGTGAAGGTAGGCTGAGGTAGAGACCAGATCAGACAGGTTGAGACAGTGAAGGTAGGCTGAGGTAGAGACCAGGTCAAACAGGTTGAGACAGTGAAGGTAAGCTGAAGTAGAGTCCAGATCAGACAGGTTGAGAGACTGTGAAGGTAGCTGAGGTAGAGACCAGGTCAGACAGGTTGAGAGACAGTGAAGGTAGGCTGAGGTAGAGAGAGACCAGATCAGACAGGTTGAGAGACAGGGAAGGTAAGCTGAGGTAGAGACCAGGTCAGACAGGTTGAGAGACAGTGAAGGTAAGCTGAGGTAGAGACCAGATCAGACAGGTTGAGAGACAGTGAAGGTAATCTGAGGTAGAGACCAGGTCAGACAGGTTGAGAGACAGTGAAGGTAAGCTGAGGTAGAGACCAGGTCAGACAGGTTGAGACAGTGAAGGTAAGCTGAGGTAGAGACCAGATCAGACAGGTTGAGACAGTGAAGATAAGCTGAGGTAGAGACCAGATCAGACAGGTTGAGACAGTGAAGGTAGGCTGAGGTAGAGACCAGGTCAAACAGGTTGAGACAGTGAAGGTAGGCTGAAGTAGAGTCCAGATCAGACAGGTTGAGAGACTGTGAAGGTAGCTGAGGTAGAGACCAGGTCAGACAGGTTGAGAGACAGTGATGGTAGGCTGAGGTAGAGACCAGATCAGACAGGTTGAGAGACAGTGAAGGTAAGCTGAGGTAGAGACCAGGTCATATAGGTTGAGAGACTGTGAAGGTAAGCTGAGGTAGAGACCAGGTCAGACAGGTTGAGAGACAGTGAAGGTAAGCTGAGGTAGAGACCAGGTCATATAGGTTGAGAGACAGTGAAGGTAAGCTGAGGTAGAGACCAGGTCAGACAGGTTGAGAGACAGTGAAGGTAAGCTGAGGTAGAGACCAGGTCAAACAGGTTGAGACAGTGAAAGTAAGCTGAAGTAGAGACCAGGTCATATAGGTTGAGAGACAGTGAAGGTAAGCTGAGGTAGAGACCAGGTCAGACAGGTTGAGAGACAGTGAAGGTAAGCTGAGGTAGAGACCAGGTCAAACAGGTTGAGACAGTGAAAGTAAGCTGAAGTAGAGTCCAGATCAGACAGGTTGAGAGACAGTGAAGGTAAGCTGAGGTAGAGACCAGGTCAGACAGGTTGAGACAGTGAAGGTATCTGAGGTAGAGACCAGATCAGACAGGTAGAGAGACAGTGAAGGTAAGCTGAGGTAGAGACCAGATCAAACAGGTCACAATAGGGATATGTCTCACAACAGGGATATGTCTCACAACAGGGATATGTCTCACAACAGGGATATGTCTAACAACAGGGATATGTCTCACAACAGGGATATGTCTCACAACAGGGATATGTCTCACAACAGGGATATGTCTCACAACAGGAATATGTCTCACAACAGGGATATGTCTCACAACAGGGATATGTCTCACAACAGGAATATGTCTCACAACAGGGATATGTCTCACAACAGGGATATGTCTCACAACAGGGATATGTCTCACAATAGGGATATGTCTAACAACAGGGATATGTCTCACAACAGGGATATGTCTCACAACAGGAATATGTCTCACAACAGGGATATGTCTCACAACAGGGATATGTCTAACAACAGGGATATGTCTAACAACAGGGATATGTCTCACAACAGGAATATGTCTCACAACAGGAATATGTCTCACAACAGGGATATGTCTCACAACAGGGATATGTCTCACAACAGGGATATGTCTAACAACAGGGATATGTCTAACAACAGGGATATGTCTCACAACAGGGATATGTCTCACAACAGGAATATGTCTCACAACAGGGATATGTCTCACAACAGGGATATGTCTCACAACAGGGATATGTCTCACAACAGGAATATGTCTCACAACAGGGATATGTCTCACAACAGGGATATGTCTCACAACAGGGATATGTCTCACAACAGGAATATGTCTCACAACAGGGATATGTCTCACAACAGGGATATGTCTCACAACAGGAATATGTCTCACAACAGGGATATGTCTCACAACAGGGATATGTCTCACAATAGGGATATGTCTAACAACAGGGATATGTCTCACAACAGGGATATGTCTAACAACAGGGATATGTCTCACAACAGGGATATGTCTCACAACAGGGATATGTCTAACAATAGGATACTGTACCTATAGTCGCCCCAGTACCTTGATCAGGAACCACATGAATATTCGTCAGGAACCACATTAATATTCGATTGTACCTTTGAGTTAATTTATTATTGGTTGTGCCTTTCCTATTACTGTAATTCTCACTGCTGCTGTGACTAACACAGAGCTAGAACCTGAATGGCTGCTATCCACTGCTGTGACTAACACTCTGTGACTAACACAGAGCTAGAACCTGAATGGCTGCTATCCACTGCTGTGACTAACACTCTGTGACTAACACAGAGCTAGAACCTGAATGGCTGCTATCCACTGCTGTGACTAACACTCTGTGACTAACACAGAGCTAGAACCTGAATGGCTGCTATCCACTGCTGTGACTAACACTCTGTGACTAACACAGAGCTAGAACCTGAATGGCTGCTATCCGCTGCTGTGACTAACACAGAGCTAGAACCTGAATGGCTGCTATCCGCTGCTGTGACTAACACAGAGCTAGAACCTGAATGGCTGCTATCAGCTGCTGTGACTAACACAGAGTTAGAACCTGAATGGCTGCTATCAGCTGCTGTGACTAACACAGAGCTAGAACCTGAATGGCTGCTATCAGCTGCTGTGACTAACACAGAGCTAGAACCTGAATGGCTGCTATCAGCTGCTGTGACTAACACAGAGCTAGAACCTGAATGGCTGCTATCAGCTGCTGTGACTAACACAGAGCTAGAACCTGAATGGCTGCTATCAGCTGCTGTGACTAACACAGAGCTAGAACCTGAATGGCTGCTATCAGCTGCTGTGACTAACACAGAACTAGAACCTGAATGGCTGCTATCAGCTGATGTGACTAACACAGAGCTAGAACCTGAATGCCTGCTATCAGCTGATGTGACTAACACAGAGCTAGAACCTGAATGGCTGCTATCCGATGCTGTGACTAACACAGAGCTAGAACCTGAATGGCTGCTATCAGCTGCTGTGACTAACACAGAGGCAGAACCTGAATGGCTGCTATCAGCTGCTGTGACTAACACAGAGGCAGAACCTGAATGGCTGCTATCAGCTGCTGTGACTAACACAGAGGCAGAACCTGAATACCTAGAGCGGATGTGACTACTAAAGAAAATTACTGTTACTGTATATTTATATATCCTTTAAAAAGCACAATGCCCCCTAGCCGCACTACCGATTATGGGCCTCTGTCATCAGCCACCACACCAGCAGGTGGCACTAGTCACATGGTGATTTTATAATATGGCGGTATTCTAGAGTCTACATCCTGTAAGCCACAGGGTCCCTTTCCACTCTCCTGATGTATTTTCAAGGTTTAGACAGATCAGAAATGACCAGGGGACACAGAGGTAGAGAGGGGAGAAAGTCGGAAGGGTCTTCTCTGAGATGGAACCCTGGTCTCCGGCATTGAGTCGCATAATGTGTTGAGAGCAGCCACAGCTCCTACCACAACAGGGTCCCTTCAGGACAGTTGACGGGCTGGAACAGTGAATGGACCTGTGAATGAACCAGGGTCAGGAGGGATATTGTTAACGTCAGGCCTGCAGTAAATGAACCAGGGTCAGGAGGGATATTGTTAACATCAGGGTCAGGAGGGATATTGTTAATGTCAGGCCTGCAGTAAATGAACCAGGGTCAGGAGGGATATTGTTAACATCAGGGTCAGGAGGGATATTGTTAATGTCAGGCCTGCAGTAAATGAACCAGGGTCAGGAGGGATATTGTTAACATCAGGGTCAGGAGGGATATTGTTAACGTCAGGCCTGCAGTAAATGAACCAGGGTCAGGAGGGATATTGTTAACGTCAGGCCTGCAGTAAATGAACCAGGGTCAGGAGGGATATCGTTAACATCAGGCCTGCAGTAAATGAACCAGGGTCAGGAGGGATATTGTTAACGTCAGGCCTGCAGTAAATGAACCAGGGTCAGGAGGGATATTGTTAACGTCAGGCCTGCAGTAAATGAACCAGGGTCAGGAGGGATATTGTTAACGTCAGGCCTGCACTGCGGATGCCTTGTTTCATTCAGAGTGAATTGGAGAAACTTGGTATCAAGGTTAACAACACTCAGATCCAATGCTAGAACAGGAGTCATGGTTTCCTTTGACTGAAATTATTGCTGAGGTGTGTATTGTGCAGAGAGGTTTTAGGATAGGAGAATGTTTCTACACTAGAGTTTTGCTTTGTCTCCTCTTCAGTGATATTCTGGTGTAACTCAGAATAGGTCACTACTCGTGAGGTGGTGAGACTGTTACTGCGCATGAGATGACAACGGGAATACTTGACTAACCTGCCATTATCTCTCTCTTACTCTCCCTCCCTCTCTATCTCTTACTCTCATTTTCTCTCTCTCTCTCTCTCTCTCTCTCTCTCTCTCTCTCTCTCTCTCTCTCTCTCTCTCTCTCTCTCTCTCTCTCTCTCTGTCTCTCTGTCTCTCTGTCTCTCTCTCTCTCTCTCTGTGTCTCTGTCTCTCTGTCTGAAGCTGGATTCGGAAGCTGCAGACATCTTGAATGACCTGCAGGTCAAACTGGCCACCGTCCTGGACAACCTGAGCGCCATGTTCGGCAGGAGGTGAGCCAATCAGAAACACCCTACCACAATTAGGGCCCCTAAAGGGCTAGGGCCGTCTCTGACTGCATGTGGGTATGGATGTGGGTACGCAGACCCGCGAGCCACTGCAGCCCCTCATGATGAGTTCAGGTTTTTGTGTCCCCCAGACCCAAAATTGCCCATCCCAGGTCTACAGGGTGATAGGTAGCTTAGACCTCCTACTCTACTCTACAGGGTGATAGGTAGCTCAGACCTCCTACTCTAGTCTACAGGGTGATAGATAGCTCAGACCTCCTACTCTACTCTACAGGGTGATAGGTAGCTCAGACCTCCTACTCTAGTCTACAGGGTGATAGGTAGCTCAGACCTCCTACTCTAGTCTACAGGGTGATAGGTAGCTCAGACCTCCTACTCTACTCTACAGGGTGATAGGTAGCTCAGACCTCCTACTCTAGTCTACAGGGTGATAGGTAGCTCAGACCTCCTACTCTAGTCTACAGGGTGATAGGTAGCTCAGACCTCCTACTCTAGTCTACAGGGTGATAAGTAGGTAAGACCTTCTACTCTACTCTACAGGGTGATAGGTAGCTCAGACCTCCTACTCTAGTCTACAGGGTGATAGGTAGCTCAGACCTCCTACTCTAGTCTACAGGGTGATAGGTAGCTCAGACCTCCTGCCCTAATCTAGTCTTCTATATTTTTACTATTTTCTACATTGTAGAATAATAGTAAAGACATCAAAACAATGAAATAACACATATGGAATCATGTAGTAACCAAAAAAGTGTTAAACAAATCAAAATATATTTAAGATTCAAATCAAATCAAATCAAATCAAATTTTATTTGTCACATACACATGGTTAGCAGATGTTAAATGCGAGTGTAGCGAAATGCTTGTGCTTCTAGTTCCGACAATGCAGTGATAACCAACAAGTAATCTAACTAACAATTCCAAAACTACTGTCTTATACACAGTGTAAGGGGATAAGGAACATGTACATAAGGATATATGAATGAGTGATGGTACAGGGCAGCATACAGTAGATGGTATCGAGTACAGTATATACATATGAGATGAGTGTGTAGACAAAGTAAACAAAGTGGCATAGTTAAAGTGGCTAGTGATACATGTGTTACATAAGGATGCAGTCGATGATGTAGAGTACAGTATATACATATGCATATGAGATGAATAATGTAGGGTAAGTAACATTATATAAGGTAGCATTGTTTAAAGTGGCTAGTGATATATTTACATAATTCCCATCAATTCCCATTATTAAAATGGCTGGAGTTGGGTCAGTGTCAATGACAGTGTGTTGGCAGCAGCCACTCACTGTTAGTGGTGGCTGTTTAACAGTCTGATGGCCTTGAGATAGAAGCTGTTTTTCAGTCTCTCGGTCCCAGCTTTGATGCACCTGTACTGACCTCGCCTTCTGGATGATAGCGGGGTGAACAGGCAGTGGTTCGGGTGGTTGATGTCCTTGATGATCTTTATGGCCTTCCTGTAACAACGGGTGGTGTAGGTGTCCTGGAGGGCAGGTAGTTTGCCCCGGTGATGCGTTGTGCAGTCCTCACTACCCTCTGAGAGCCTTACGGTTGAGGCGGAGCAGTTGCCGTACCAGGCGGTGATACAGCCCGCCAGGATGCTCGATTGTGCATCTGTAGAAGTTTGTGAGTGCTTTGGTGACAAGCCAAATTTCTTCAGCCTCCTGAGGTTGAATAGGCGCTGCTGCGCCTTCTTCTCACGACGCTGTCAGTGTGGAGTGGACCAATTCAGTTTGTCTGTGATGTGTATGCCGAGGAACTTAAAACTAGCTACCCTCTCCACTACTGTTCCATCGATGTGGATAGGGGGTGTTCCCTCTGCCTGTTTCCTGAAGTCCACAATCATCTCCTTAGTTTTGTTGACGTTGAGTGTGAGGTTATTTTCCTGACACCACACTCCGAGGGCCCTACCTCCTCCCTGTAGGCCGTCTCGCCGTTGTTTAAGATTCTTCAAAGTAGCCACCCTTGCCTTGATTACAGCTTTGCACGCTCTTGGCATTCTCTCAACCAGCTTCACCTGGAATACTTTTCCAACAGTCTTGAAGGTGTTCCCAGATATGCTGAAGCGTTTGGTTGTTTTTCCTTCACTATGCGGTCCCAAAACATCTCAATAGGGGTTAAGGTCGGGTGATTGTGGAGGCCAGGTCATCTGATGCTGCACCTGATTACTTCTCTTCTTATTTCAATAGTTCTGTGTTTTTGTAGAGGGTGCTGGCTCGGTTTGTCTTCAAGAAAATAATGATATTCACAACGCAATTAGAGTGGATGTATGTTGTAGATGCCAGACATGTTGTTGTTGCCTTTGAAATTTAAAGAATTACAGAGAGGTTACTGAAAAAAGTAACAATGCTCTCCACTTCTCATGTTTTGGGCTGGTGAATCATATATAAGAGATAACCGTCATCATTTCAGCTCTTACAGTGAATATTTCATTGAATTTAATCATCAGAAGAACTGATTGCATGACGGTTGCCAGCTTTCCAGCAGTTTGGCGTCTTTCTCTTCACAGTCTGGTTGGCGCCAGCGGTGCACTACCGTTAAGGCCTGATTTACGTAAATTTGAAAAGATAGCGAGATGGTTTGTTATTAACTGTGGTATTATTTTTGGGCTGTACTTGACAGTGACTGCAACGGCCCGTGATTCCTCTATAGAAAGCACTTGGGTTTTGTAATCTTATGTTGCTTGCCATATACTTGAATGGTTTTGGCATCACGAAGAAATTCTTCAAATGAAATGTTTGATAATTGACCTCATATTTTAGTAATGAGATTTTTTGGTATGAGAGAGATAGAGAGTTAGGTCGAACTGGTGGTTAGGTACAAAGTGTGATCGAATCAAGAAGGAGTTGAGCTGTGGCAATATAATTACCATCTACTACTTGTCACCTTGAGCACCATTGTTGTAGAGCAGACGTGCTCACACTTTTCCTAATGCTTCAAAAGCAACGAGGTTGGGAGTTGATCACATTTCAAGATGACGATTGACTGGCTTTCACAGCATGAGTTTATGTCTGCTCTTCACCGCCTGTAAGCGCGTACAGAGGTAGATCTACCAGATTGCATTGTTTGTCCACCTTTGTTGGATAGCCAGTTTATCGCTGTGATAAGGGTTATGTTGAGGCTTTCATAGTTCTTGATGGAAAGATGGGGCTAATACATGGTCATTCATTGGTGGGGAGATGAAGAAATTACAGGAGCACAGCATTGGGTTGGCAGTTCATAAGTCATATCCGCAGATGACAGATTGTTTCACACTAGGACTGTAAGTGGTCAAAGTAAAGTCTTAGCTGGTTCTTAAGAATGTTATATTCTGTACATAAGAGATTGGTTTAATTGAGATTATACACAGACTGAATATATATGGTTTTGCACGGGCAAAGGATCCAGCAGTTCTCAGTGTTTGTAATTCTTTCTGTTCCAGTCTGAGTCTGAATGAGCATAATGGCAGGTATAGTTTTGTGAGAATAATGGAAGACTGGGAAGACTGTCTCAGCAGCTTTGGAAAGATTCATCATCTGTTGTTCAGTAAATATTGTTTTTCAGTTCATTCTTGTCTTCCTCAAGAGTTTATGTTATACTTAATAGTCAATAGCATCACTTTAATCTTCTAGAACAACAGATAGTCTCTACTTGTAATCACTCTTTAACTTCTTCAAGGTTCAACCAGATAGTTCATTAGCAACAATTTCTAGATCTTTGTATTCATTTGATAGCCTACTATACTTTACCTCTAGATCTCTAGGCCCATCAGATAAGTTCTGTTTCAGTACGCCTCCTTGAATCCTCTCTCTGGGGTTCATCAGACAGAAGTTCAGCTTTGCAGTCACCTTCTAATATCTCTGGGTTCAATGGAGAATGTGTGACAGCACATCCTTTCAGAATTCTCCAATTAATTATATAAACACAGCACATTCTCAGATCTTCCTAGGTCTATCAGATGTCAATAGCACGTCTTTATCTCTGTGGTCATTTGATAGCTTGCATTGTAACTTTCAATTTTTAGCGATCAGATAGTCATCAGTATCACTGACTTTGAAGCTCCATTTGATAGTCTGGTCAAACACTACCTCAGACTTCTGTAAGCCCTGAAGGTCAATAGCATCAATTCTCAGATGATCTCTAAGTCTCATCAGATAGTCTAATAGTACTAATTTCTGACTCTCTGTAGCCCACTAGATAGCTCTACAAAATGGCCTAGATCTTCCTGGTTTTTATGATCCAAGAATTAGGTCTTTTTTACATGTAAACCATCGTAGAAGGTTTATGAGAGTAGATGGTCTAATCAACCCATCTGTGTCCTCCTACCTATCCCTCTCTTTTGACGTTAATATGCTTTAAGTATGTTTTTGATTTTTAGTATTTATCATCTGCTACAAGGGACGGTTCCAACAGTATAATACGCATGGCATTTTACTAAAGGTTAATTATATACATAGATTAATGAGTTAACTGATTAACTGGCACGCAGCAGAGTAATGTTTTTTTCAATGCTGGCTTAGAACAGGAAAGGCTCCTCTGTTGTGGCATCTGAGACTGCCTTCTTGCGTGAAACAGCAAGCTAATGAGTGTATTATTTGCCTGTAACTTGTTGTTAGGTAGGGCGAGGTGCAAAGTTTGATGCCTGCAAAGAGTGCTACACATGTGGAGCGACTTGGGAAACTATTTATGTAATACACATCGTTGCTTACTTGTTGCATCACACAGAATAGGTACATACTTAATGCATGTGTGATAACTTTTAACTTATCTTCTTCTTTTTTCTCTCTCTCTTCTCTCCTTTTCTCTTCTCTTCTCTCTCTCTCTCTCCTCTCTCTCTCTCTCTCCTCTCTCCTCTCTTCCTCTCTCTCTCTCTTTCTCTCTCTCTCTCTCTCCTCCCTCCTCTCTTCTTCTTTCTCTTTCTTTCTTCCCTTTCTTCTTCTCTTTCTTCTTCTCTCTTTCCTTTCTCTTTCTCTCTCTCTTTCTTTCTCTCTTTCTCCTTTCTCTCTTCTCTCTTTCTTCTTCTTCTTTCTTTTCTCTCTCCTTGTAAAGTATTTCACAAGGTGTGTTGGTCGCGGGCGTCGGCGCAGAGTCCAGTGATTGCCAGCGGTAAGCCTGCCTTTGGCTCGGTGGCCTGATAGCTAATCGGGATCTTACACCAGCAGGCGGCAGGGGAGGCACACAGGCATGGCGCGCCACATGGTGGCACACATGCTGGTGGCATGGCATGCGTTACATTACGCAGCACCTGTAGAAACACAGAGTTTTGCCGCGGTGTCAGTTTATGATCTGGATGATATCATTATCGCGCTTGAAGAATGAATGTCATTTTTTTCATTTTCTTTGTCTTTAGTTTGAGTAATGGGATAATTTCAGATTACTTCTCAGTGAGATGTCTGCCAGATAGAGGAAAAAAGAAAGAGAGGCGAGATGATTGCAAGCTTTTGTACAGGTAATAATGTGTGATTTTGTACATTGTGTTAGAAGTAATAATTTGTTATAATAGTCAATATAGAATACAGGTCAGCAGTAATATTGCTTAGTAATGTGGTGGTTAGTGGTGGAGGACGAGATAAGATTGAGACTCTCATCAGAGCATAGTTTGTTGAAGAGGCTCAGATCCAGGTAGAATATGAAATTATAAAGCAGAAGATTCACAAACATTGAGGAGCTGGGAGATATGATAGATTCTAACCATTCTGCCCACTCAGATCAAATTGAGCAGCATTAAACAATGTTCCCTATACAATGCATTTCTCTCATCTTTCTCCACATCTCATCTTCTCATCTATCTTTTCATCTCATCTTTTTTCTCATTCTCCATCTTAATTTCTTCCTAATTTGTCTTTTTCACCTTCATTCCTTATCTTCATTTTTCTGTTCTTTCATTTTTTCTATCTTCATGTCTTCTATTTATTCTCTCTATCTTCATTCTTTTTTATTTTTCTATCTATGCCTCTTCCTATTTCCTATCATTGTTCATTTTTTCCCATTCTTCATTCTTCATCTTCTATTTTTCAATTGTATCTTCTGTCTTATTTTTTCTATCTTATTCTCTGTCTTCTGCTCTTCATCTTTCAGTCTTTCCATCTTCTGTTCCTTCCACAGCCCAGCCTCTCCATTTCTGTCTGCTCTTCCAATTTATCTTCTAATTTCTTATCTTTCATTTCATCTCCTCATCTTCTAATTTATCTCTCCATCTGTTCTTCATTTCTATTTCCTGTTCTTCATTTCTACTCTCTTCCATTTCTCATCTTCTATCTTCTATCTTCTTCATCTTTACTTTTCCTCCATCTTATCTTCAGAATTTCTTGTTTTTCTTGTCTTACTTTCATTTTATTTTTCATCTATTTAATTCTTCATCTTTCATCTGTTTTTCCATCTCTACCTTCCATTCATCTTCATCTTCTTCTGCCCTTTACCTTCATCTTCTTGTCTTCATCTTGTTTTCCATTTATTTCCTCACCTTATCGCTATTTCCTGTTCTTTCATTTATCTTCTTCTATATTCTATTTCTCTGGTTTTCCTGTTTTCATTCTTTAGTCTTTTCAATTTATCTCCTGAATTCTTATATTCTATTTCCCTGCCTCTCTGCTTCTCATCTTCCATATCTATGTCTTTCTCATTTTCTGTTTCTATCTTTCTCCAGCCATTTACAAATTTTTACACTTTTTCATTCTTTTTGTTTTCTAACTTTATCTTTATCTTTCTATTATTCATCTCATTATCCCATTTCATTTTTCTTCTTCTATTTGCTGCTTCGTGGTCATTTGCTTAATTTGCCTATGTTCTGCTTTTTTTCTAATTTCTCTTCCCCCCTGGGAAAGAGTAAGCTTTAATGATAAGATAATAAGACATTGGGATGTCCGTCTTTTTGGGTAAGTTTATGTTATAGATTACATCCAGCCTTTAGCCTTCTGGAGAAACACTGAAGCACAAAGAAACAACAGTTGTGGAGCAGTTGCGGCGCAGCGAGATTTTCAACAGAGTTGAACCAGACAAGCCAACCACACTGTGGGTCGTTTTCACTCTTGACTTACTGTGTCACTGAGAATTCCCTTTTTTCAAGTAAGCGCCAGCAAAGTGTTGTAAAATTGAGACATCGCGATTATTTTGAAAGATATTTACTAAAGCACAAAGGTTTACAGCAATAACTATCTATTTCTTCTATTGTTAAACCGTGATCTACTTAGCATAGTCTGCTCATTTCTTCACTTTAGCATGATTCACAAAGAACAACCATTTTCAGTCAGAGAGGGATCTGCATGGGGAAGAATTCATCGATTACTTGTGATAGATTCACAAGCAACAACTCGTCTGAGTTTTTACTGAGGATTCAATAAAGGTATCCGTCAGCTTTCATCAGAGATCTGCTTGTAAGAATTGTCTGTTTTCAATGGCGGATGGTAGATCGGCTGGGTATCGAACGTTCATTAGCCAAGAGATCCTGCCAGGTGAAGAAATTCGTCCATTTCAACAGTGAGAGGGATCTCAGCCGCACAACGTCTCTGAGTTTTCCACTTCAAGATAGATCTATTAGGCATAATGAACACCTATTTCATCAGTGAGAGGGGATCCACAGCAATCATCATATTCACTTGTTAGAGATCTCATTGCATAACAACCATCCATT